>NW_019384416.1:0-39965 GCF_000671375.1 Centruroides sculpturatus | reverse complement strand
TACAGTCGACCCCCCTATAATTACGGTCCCTATAGTTACGATTCCTATAAAACTACGAAAAAATTGCTACCGGTATCCGTAAAAAATAGTAAAAGTTCCCTATAAACACCTCAAACGTCATCGGGAAGCCGAACTACTTTCCCGCCGTCCGTAGCGCCACGCTACGGAGAGATTTCTATCGTCTGGACAGTATTATATAAATTATATATAAATTAGGTACTGTACATATAATTATATATTAATTATATATAAATTAGGTACTGTATATATAATTATATATTAACTTATTGTAACTTTGTTATAATTAAATATATAATTTCCGCCGTCTAGCGTGGCGCCACGCTACGGAGATTTTACGCTAACTATCGTCTGTAGAATATGTAAATTAGGTACCGTAAGTCTAATACAGTACTGTAATTTTATACATTTCTTGTGAAAGAAACATTTCTTATTCAACGGCGATTAAAATTATTTATATTAATGATGTCTCTGAAGTTCAAGGAACTATTGGCAGAAAAATAAGTTGTTAGAAATCGGTCGCGGTTTGCTGAGCTGTTCCGCGACGAAAACAATGTTGAGCAATGGTGATGTCGAATGGTGACACTCGGTAAGTAATCCTACAATTTTTTGTTTATAGCGTAGTTTTTACGGATTATTTCCAAAAAAATATATACAGTACGTATTTTGTAAATGTTGAGTCGGATTAGTCTAGAATCGATTAATTTTATGGAAGAAAACCTTTCAATCAGCTGTAGTCCGTAAACTTGACACGTGTCGGGCTGTGATTGGAACGACTCGTAAGAAATCGGATTCCTAAAGAATGGAACGTATCTATATCTTATAGGGGGGTCGACTGTACAGTTTAGATTTTAGATGTTATCTACTGTCTTCTGTGTAATTGTTTTATTTAATCCTATATATTTTTTATTTTTGATTTGAGGAAATTATAACTCTGTCTTTGATATTAATAGTAAAAATTAAATGAAAATGAAGATTTCTCCCCTTTCATAACAATTATACACAGATACCATAATCTGAGCATTTGTTTTGTTATAAGAATTTTATTCCTTAAAAGATATGAACTTGTAAAGTACTATATTATTTTTACGCCTTTTACAATGATTATCGACACGACTGTGTGCCGGAAATAGTTGGAACACCTTTATAGCTATCAGACGCCTCTTGTCATTCACTGCTACGAAGCTCACCACGTTTGTTGCTAACAGAAGCTCACCTCTGTCATCTTCACTTGAGGTACAATGTTTATACTGTGAGGTGACGT
The DNA here is from genome assembly GCF_000671375.1 of Centruroides sculpturatus. Classification (NCBI taxonomy): domain Eukaryota; kingdom Metazoa; phylum Arthropoda; class Arachnida; order Scorpiones; family Buthidae; genus Centruroides; species Centruroides sculpturatus. The sequence goes on along the minus strand of NW_019384416.1, from coordinate 38,683 downwards.
CACAATTATGACTGAATCCCTCCCCTCATTTACATACTTATCGCTAACAATAACTTTTCCTGTTTGCCTGGCAGTCTATTTTCCGACAATACTCTCTAACCTTTTACATTATTCTTTTTGACAATTTTTGGGATGTTTTCTTGATTAAGGTTTAGCAAGTTCCTAAGTTGTGCTTGTGGGGTCTCCCCCTCTTCTCGGTGCAGACTTACTTTTTTCCGCTCAGGAGTGCAAGTGTGCGCGAGTTTTTTTTTTTTTTACAGCACTTTTTCTTGTTGGTGAGTTCATTCTTTCTTCTGTTTTAAGTTTCTAAGGTGAGTGGCGAGGAAACCTTCATCCTAACAAAACATAAGCCCCAAACAAAAATAGAATAAAAAGCAAAATAAAAGTAACTAAAAATAATGCTCTGACTTGGTTCCTTACAAACTCTACTTATTGGACTGGAATGATGTAGTAAACACTTCAATCAAAAGCCTTAAATTATTTTCTAATAAAGGTAATTCAAAAAAGCTTTTTTGACTAATGTTTTCAATTTGCAATTGGAGATCTTCAGGCCTTGATTCTATATTTTATGATGGAATGATTAAATTGAACAATGATTTTTTTTTTAAAATTAAATGAAAGAGATTTTGAGATACATAAAAATAAAAGTAACATTAAATATAAAATTACAAAATACACAATTAAAATAAATATTTGAAGATTACATAACAATAACTGAGAACTTTTTCGTTATACTGTCCTTACGTTATATTTGGTCACATGGTCATATAAGGATCGTTATATGTATGATAGTTGTTTTTTGTCTTTAAAATTTATGCAATGGCCCTTTTTCTCAGATTTAAATATTTCTAATGCTTCTAGTATCTTGATGGAGTTGGCGTGCTTTGATGATCATAGCCATTCGAGAAAGGCGTGCACCTCATTAGCTGTTGTGTATATGGCTAGGGCAGTGTTTAGTTTCTTTTTGTCAATATTGTGGGACAATATTCTGATTTAAAAGTCCAGAGCAGTGATGTTGAACTGTTGATTATGTCCCTTGACAATTTGTCAGCCCAGGGGCATTGTCATTGATTCCAATGATGTGACAGGTGGTGATCAATGGAGAATTGAAGATAAAGTTGGCTGTATGAGTAAAAGCACAAGGGAGGAAGAGACGGATCTTCGTGCTGCTAAGTTTTAGGCGAGGTAATCAATCCCCTTTGGGTGAAGAAAATCTGTCTTTGAAACATGGGCTTTTATTAACATAGCCTTTCAGTTGGTCATCCCAATTGGTTTTGGACCTGTCTTTGTTCTTTGTGTGGTCACTTATCTGTTGCTAGGTGCAACACAATCTTTATGTAGAATATTGGAGAGGTCAATATCAATGTTTAATCTGATCTGAACTGGAAATGGCTGATCTTAAGATAAATAAAGTAACAAAACAAATGTAATGTAAAATAAACAATGTATATCCTTCATGACTTGTTTATTGTACAAAAAAAGTATTTTTGGCTTTCCTTTTTCTTGTTCAAAAAAATTTTTTTAAGTAAATTTACATTAAATTTACATTTGCATATTTAATGTGCAGTAGGGCAGAGCACTCACTGAGTTCAGTGTTATAACTCAGTGACCTCTCCATCCTTCTATACAATATTTGGCATGAGTATCAATCTATAGTATATTAATGTGTTACTTAACCTGTAGAAAAAAGAGATGCTTTTCATTCAAATTTATTACTTGCACAGTTCACATCCCAAAATACTATCATTGGTCTATTATTGGTTGTAATTTTACAATCATTAAAATTATTTACTAACTCCTTTAGTTTTGACAATGATATCTTTTGGCATTTTTTTTTTTAACCAATAAGCTATCCAATGTTGCCACCAGTAATTCTTCCTCACCTTCATGAGCAATGGGATTTTCTTTTATTATTAAGTTATAATGTTAAATGTAATGAAATTTATAATATATCATTTATATTAATTATTGTGCAATTCAACAACAGGCAATCAATATTGTCAAAATATTTATTATTAATTAAAAATATTACACTGAAAGAGAAATGGGCCAATTCCAAATTGTTGCCACAGAGTAGGCAGAGCGTAATTGTCCAGAATTGCTTTATAGCCCTTGGCTCTCAAAGTTCTGAGCACAAAAATAGAGAGCCAAGACCAAACCACAAAAAACAGGACCATACGAATTCAGAAAAACAGGAGAATTTCCTCCTTTGCCAAATTTTACAGTAGGAACAATACACTCCAGTAAGTAGTGTTCACCAGACAATCTCTAATCCATACACATCCATTGGATCTCCATAATGTGTAGCATGATTCATTGCTTCACAAGATGTCTTTCCATTGTTCCAGTGTCCACTGGCAATTGCTTTATATTACTGTAGTCAATGAGCAGCATTCCATGTAGTGATCATTTACTTATGCTCTGCAGCTTGCCCATGGAATCCAGGTGCAAACACCTCTCTATGGATGTTATGAGAGCTGACAACACTTCCCAAAGCCTGTTGCCACAGTTTCTAACAAGGACTGCCAGTTTGACCTCACCATACATTGGAGGCATCTATAATCCCAATCTGTCAGTATTTTCAGTCTTTCAGGTCAGATTTTGGGTTTTATAACTCCTTCACGTTTCCATTTCACTACAACATTGCTCACTGTTGAACACGGTATCTGGAACTTTCTAGAAACTTCAGATAGAATGGCCAAATCGATGGGCACCAATAATCATACCACATTCAGCCTCACTCAGCTTGCGTCATTTGTTCATTTTGATAGCAATAACTGTAATACACATCTACTATGGGTTTATGGTCCTTTTATTGCATCAGGATTTGCACCTTTGACGCATGGGCAAATCTGCATATGTTCAAGGAAGTGTCTGGTTATTTCTGACAATATAGTGTATATGATTGCTTTCATTTTAATTTGAATAAAATTAGAAAAATAAAGTGCAGTTTAAAAATATTAATATAATTGTATTTTAATTGTTTTGAATTATTTTTAAGTTAAATGTTGTTCTGGAAATTTGTGTGAATTTTAAAATTTAGTTTTTCAAGCTAGTAAAATGTCTTATTATATATATTTATATTACATTTCTCTTTATGAACAAAAGAACAAGTTTCTTTAACAGCATTTTATGTATTTATTAATCTATAAAAATGAATTGTTTTTTCAAATTAAATCAATTTATTAATCATAATAGGCCATAGCCTGATATAACAAGGTGTTAGGCTTACATTATATCAAATTAACTTATATCAGCATTAACAATACAGTCGACCCTCCTATAACACTGTTGATAATTCCGTTTTATATGAATTCCATGCTGTACGAGTCACTTAGATTTTACAAATACATGTGCCGGACTGCGAATGGATCACGTATTTGTAAAATCTAAGTGACTCGTACAACATGGAATTCATATAAAACGGAATTATAAACAGTGTTATAGAGGGGTCGACTGTAATCATGTAAAACTAAGTATCCTATAATTACAATACTCATGAATATCAGATTTGTTACATAAAATTAGAAAGGCTGATTACAAAAAGTTTTTGCGAAATTATATAATTGGTATATCATTGTAGTATTTGCTAAATGAAATAACTGATGCATTTGATTTTTCTGCTTAAAAGGTATTTAGCTGATTTAGTTCACCATTAATTCTTAGTTTCTGGCCTTCCTTGCACTCACAAAACATATGAAGTTTCGTCAATCTTTCTTTGCATCTTGGACAGTATGTTTTCAAGAATTCATAAATTTTATTATTTACCATAATTATCTTTTTATTTAATCTAAGTTGGATATAAAATTTCTTGATTGCAAATGGCATATTTGATAACATGTAGTTATTATTAAAAGGGTAATCTAGAATACAGTAGAGCATTGATTATCTGACTCAATTGGGGACTCAGGTTGGTCGGATAACTGAAAAGAATGAAAAAAATACATTATTAGTATAGTATATTAGTATATCGCTATTAACCAACTGTGCGTTGAATTTTCATCAATGTTAAGCCTAACAAATTTTTTAAAAAATAATAATCGTTGCTATTGTATTGTTAAAATTATTTTTAAATTTTTTTATTGCTCACAAAACAACCAACCACTCATAATTAGAAAATTAAGTCTCGTTTAAATACTGGCCTCCCTTCAATGGTCGAGCCGATGTTGTCAACTAAAACACGCAAAAATTTAACAAAAATAATAATAAAGTAGCGAAGACATAGCCAAATATTGTAGTGCCATATCACTAGCGGACATTTGAAATTTGCCAACTAGAACGGTTGGTTAACCGATGTGACGGTTAATCGGGGATCAGATAATCGATGCTCTACTGTAATGCTGTACCACTCTGGTTCTTTCGGTTGTACATTTCTTCAATGTCTTGAGATAGAGAAATTTCCAATGTATTTTGGATTAGTTGAGTTTTAATCAGGTTGCTGGTTTCTGATTTTATCAGAGGTGGAGTTATAGAAACACCAAAGTCGTTGACAATATTTGTCATTTGGTTCACCCAAGAACTTTTTTGCGGATTTTGACAGGATTTTTGATATAACAAGAACAACAGTTCAGAAGGTAAAGTTCCATTATCTCTAATCTTGAAAAGAAAATTGATGAACCTTTTTACAAAGAAGGGAGTTAATTTGAACCTGTTAAGTTCTAGCCTGTTAAATGCATATCCAAAAATGTTATAATCTAGAGTAAAAATTTTGTGGATGAATTTATTTTGAATTATGCCAAATTTTTTCCAACTTGTAAGGCTCCAAATTGGAAAGGTGTAGCCTGTGGCAGAGATGGCGAACCTATGGCACGCGTGCCATAGGTTGAAGAAATCATCTTGCACGTAACATGTTATACGATTTCAGTTTATCTTTTTCAATCAAGTTGTTTACATTTACTCTAATTACAACATATTATTTTATTTATTTAAATATAGTTTTTAAAACTCTTTTCGCCCTGTGGGCACTAAGGGGGCTTTATTTAGCAAACTCCAAATGGAACAGCCAGGTGGTGAAGAATGGATCACCACCTGAAAATTTTCTGGGGATTTTTTTGATCTTGGGTCCACAAGAGCAATAAGCTACGACTTTGACCGCTCAGCCATTTGGCCAAATTTAAATATAGTTACTAGAAGTCTAAAACTTCTGCATGTGTAATCATTTTTAAAGAAAAGTATGCTTAACATGCTTACTATGTGGCATGCAGACTCAAAAAGGTTTGCCATCCCTGGCCTATGGCATTAATAATTATTGAGTTAAACAGTCTCATGTGAATAAATATATTCTTAAGTTTACTTTGGGAAAACAACTTCACCATATTATTGATCAATAGGTTGATTTGGAAATAATTTTTTTATTTTGTTTTTTGAAAGTTAGCCTAGGAGTCAGGACTATTCCCAAAAACTTGACTTTTTGTATTATCATAAGCTGTACGTTGTTCAGATAAAAGGATGTACTTTTTTTTAGCAACTCTAGCATTGTTCCGGAAAATCATTATTTAGGATTTGCTTGGATTAATTTTTAATTTTAATTTATCGAAATATTCATGAGCTTTTTTAATTTTTCTACGAAGAACTGCAGCCGTAGGGGCAACTATCACAACATTGTCAGCATATGATATGGAGTGAACTATTTGGCCATTAATAGAAAATCCATCGTCTTCCTGGTCAAAACATTCACTATATCAAACAAAAAAAGTTAAAAAGATAAGGGGACCAAGGGTCTCCTTGTAATAAATCTCCATTCATTTGTATGGATGGCCATTCCCTGTAAAAGTGTTTAATTTTCAAATTATAATGACCGAATAATTCCCCAATTATTCTTACTATGTTATCATCTGCACCATATTTAATTAATTTATTTCTGTGATTATTACAATATTACAAATCATACGTTTTTTCTATATCCAAAAATAATGCGAAAACTTTGTGTCTTTTTTTATCCAACTGAAGTTGGACTAGAGCAATTAGTGTAAATAAAGCAATCTGGATACCTCCATTCTTTGTAAATGCAAACTGTGTATAGTTTAAGTAGTTATTTTGATCAATCCAATTGGTGAACTTTTGAGATTAGCACTGATATAAATAATTTTCGAAAGCTCAACAAGAGGGCAATTGGATGATAATTAGCTGGACAATTTCTCTCGTCCTTTTTGAATATCATTTGAAAAATAACTGTTTTAATCTTTAGGAATAGTACCAGAGTTATAAAATTTATTATATTGGATAACTAAAAACTTGATGGCATCTGTTGGGAGATTTTTGATTATATAGTTAGGAATTGTCAGTGCCGGGAGTCTATTTTTCTCTTAGCTTTTTAATACAATTGTGTAAATTTTCTACGTTGAATACTTCTACTGATGGTTGGTTAAAGGCTATATTAAGTTGTAGGATGACTATAATTGTTTTTATAATTGACTGAAAATTCATTGAAATACTGGCACCAATTATTATATGTTGCATAGCATTTGGTATTCATAATTGGTGACGTTTTCAAAATTTATTTATAATAATCCAAAATTTTTTGGTATCTTTTGATTTTAATAACTGATCACTCATTACTGAAAAATGTTTCTTCTTTTTTGCTTTTGTGAGGACCCGAACAGGGGTCGACTGAGAGGTCCGAATTATGGGTTCAANTAATTTTTTTTGTAATTGACTGAAAATTCATTGAAATACTGGCACCATTTATTATATGTTGCATAGCATTTGGTATTCATAATTGGTGACGTTTTTTGAAATTTATTTATAATAATCCAAAATTTTTTGGTATCTTTTGATTTTAATAACTGATCACTCCTTACTGAAAAATATTTCTTTGTTTTTTTGCTTTCACCATTATATCACCCCATAATAACTCAGATCAATCCTTGAAAGAATATTTGGGAAACAAGAAAAGGTATCTGTTCTTGTTTTCTAAATATTCTTTCAAGGATTGATCCACATTTGTATTTCTGAAATGTTGTAAACTTTGTTGTTTTTTGATCTTGTGGTGGTAACAATTATTATCAAACCATATATTGTACTCTCTTATTATTAAAACAGCTTTTATAGTGATACAAATTTATTATCCTCAGCAGATTATCATAATTTTGTATAGGAGTATTATATATCTCGGAATCCAGAATCTCTCATAGTTTATTATTTATTTTAGTTTTAAATTTTAACAGATTGAATCGTCATCCAGTGTTCTTTTTGTGAGTTTGACTGTTTTATAAAAATGAATTGTAATTGTTGTTAAATTCAATATTTTGTAAGAAAATTAAGAATATTGTTAACAAAATATAGAAAATTTTAGTTTAAATACAGTAATTATCTCTTCACTATATTTTTTATAAAACTTTAAAATTTATATTAGGCAATTGTTTTAACTTAATAACATTTCTAGAATTTCCATGAGCATGGATAACAGTATTGCATTATTGAATGTGACTTCTGGTGATGAAAATAAAAAGGAATCTCAAAAAATTACATTATTAGAAGAAAATGAAATACTTTTAAGAAAACAAATTGGAGAATTACAGGAATGCCTTAAGGAACAAGAGAAAAAGCTCAAATCTGTGCAGGAAGAACAAAATAAAGTAATTCAGTTGGAATCGGAAGTATCGGTATGAAAATTAATTTATTACTATTGTTATTTCATTTAAATTTTCAGTTATCAGTTAATAAAGTATTAATAAAATGTAAGTTGATAACATAGTTTATAACATTTTTTTAACATAATTAGTTTAAAATTCTTTTATATTTAATTAAATTATACAGAATATATTTATATTTCCTCTTTCAGTATATTATTTAATATTTCCTAAAGTTTTTGTTCATAAGTAAACATTTTTATATTTTTCATGTTTATTTAGTTGAAACTTTACATAGGAAGGATAGAGTATATGCCTGTACTTTTTGTAAAATTGAATTTCTAAAGTAATTTACTTTTATAATACAGTATTTAAATTTGTATATTTTTCAAGCCTAAATAATTTGATAGCTTAATTATAGGAATTATTAGTTTAATTAAATTTTCTCCTGATATCATTAATTTATCTTTAGAAGCTTCTTGCTTTATTTATGTAAAATTTAGCAAACAGTTTTTTTATATAATTATTAATCAATTTCATATTCTATTATATTAAAATGGTACAATGATGTTTTATAATGCATATTATCAGCAAATTTAAACAATAATCTATTAATAATAATATAACAGTAGTATTATTTCCTGATCAATTTACTTATCACAGTTTCTAATGTGTATCAGAAGTTTAAATTTCATTGCGAAAAATTACTTTTTTGCTACAGTTAAACATTAATTTGAAATTAAAAAAAAAATAGTTAAAACGTTTTCCTTTTTTTTAAATTTAATTATTTGTTATAAAAGAGCTTCCTGTCTCAAAAATTGTTGAAACTAAAATTTCTACTATAGTATTTGAGATTTTAGGTTTTTTTAATTATTTGTATTTGTAATATGGAAAAACATCTGTTCTACAATATTATTTTTTTTAAAACGAATAAAGAATGTTATGTAGATAAAGGTAAAATAACAAAATAAATGCATTGTATAACATATGTGAGAAACCAGTGACTAATAGGGCGAGTGGTTCCCTAAAAACCTCTTAATTAATCGGCACCGGTTTGGCGAAAACCACTCATTTTGTCTCTGGATGGCTTAAACAGTCGAGTGGGGAGCACAATGATTGAGTTGACAGGGTGTCTGTTTTCGAGTAAGACAGGCAGCCAGGTAAAAACATAACAAAAGTTTAATATATCTAAATCTTCAACTACAAGCTACACATGCATATATACCACTAAATGTACAGTACATGACTAAACAGTTAAGTACATTGCTCGTGATAGGATTTCCCATCCTATCTTCATTTAGAGAGAGAGTGTACATATGGGCTAACAAAATACCTCTGAGAGAAAACTGTTGTACTCTGTATCCCTGGAGGAATATAGAACATTTGACTGGTAGTATGACTGGTAGATCTTCTGTGTTCTGGGTATGGCTGCCTGAATAGGGTGAGACAGGAGACCTGTGTCACCTGACCCAAGTAGTACAGAGTGGTGGAATCTACTCTGTACTACTTGGGATGTGTCTGCCTGGCTATGGTGTCTGGTGATGTCTGCCCTGTCGGATCTCGGGGGATATCTGCCTGGGACTTAAGTTCTAGCCTCTTTTATACTCTCCAGTCTGGGAAAAACCCATCAGGTGATTGGATGTTTGGAGACAAAGTTGCAGCTGTGAGGTTAGAGGTTGCTGTCAATGATACTAAATTGTTGTTTTCACAGAGCTGACGATACCATATTTGGTTGAAGATCTGTACGATTCCTTCTGTTTACTTGTTCGACAGTTGACTTCCCCTCTTATAACAATAGTCTGTTATCGTTTCACACTAGCTTATTATAAATCTTTAACATTTGTTGATGAAAAGGGTGATATTCAAACCATTTAATGTGCAATGTTTTCTTAATGATTGAAATGGAGAAATAGGCTAAAAATTTCCTTAAATTAGGGCAGAATCAGTTCTGCCATCTCACACATACATAGTTGACTCAATGTAACAAGGTCCTTACAGTCCAGAAAATTTTACCCTATTGTATAAGATGCTGTATTACAAGGAAATACTTTCTACCAGGCTGTCTGTCACATGACAGCCATAGTTTGTCATCTTACTGTTCACCCTATTCATGTACTCTGTTTTTGTTCTGCTTTTTCTGTGTTAATATAACCAAGGGTTAAGTATTTATGCAGTGGCATATTTGACAAGATATTTCAGATTGACCCTACTGATTTTGAATTGTTCTGTTAATTAACTTTCAATTTGACTGAGTAGTCTATAAATAAGATAATAAAAGCAACAGGATTTGAAGAGGTTAGACAATAAATTTTACAGGCTGTCCATTTTCTATTGAAATATATTGTGTTAAATCAGCAAAAATAAATATATTTATACTGTATATGTTCATGTTAGCATATACATTACTACACTTATGGATTAAGTTAGAAATTTTATTATGTTCAAATTATTTTTGATGATATACAGTTGACCCCCCTATAAGATATAGATACGTTCCAATTTATTAGGAATCCGATTTCTTACAAGTCGTTCCAATCACAGCCCGACACGTGTCAAGTTTACGGACTACGGCTGATTGAAAGGTTTTCTTCCATAAAATTAATCGATTCTACACTAATCCGACTCAACATTTCCAAAATACGTATATTTTTTCGTAGTTTTATAGGAATCATAATTATAGGGACCGTAATTATAGGGGGGTCGACTGTATTTAAATACCAATATTTAAAAAAATATGTACTGTACATATGACAAACTAATCCCATAATAACAAAAACAGTTTCATTCATTACAGACTTTCCTTGAAGGCAACAAATGGAGCTAGAATTTATCTTTCCTATTGACAAATTTTCTCCAGAACTGCTAGTCTGTCATTTACATTTAAGTAACATAAAATGGTCTACAGGTATACCTCGCCTTACGTCGGTAATTGGTTCCAGGAAAACGACGTAAGTCGAATTTACTTGTCTCCGAATCTACTTGTCACTAGGCTAAACCATAAATTACCATTCCTGGTTTTGTATTTTATTTATTAATGCATTTTTAATAATATATGGTTAATAAAAATCTATTTTAAGCTTACAAACAAATAAATTTTAGTTTTTAATATATTACAGAAAAAAGTATTCTAAATTTACGAATGCATGTACAGTAAATACAGAACATACTACTATATATTTTAATATGATTTTATGTGCTTTAAACGCTTTTCTAGTGATATTATGACTTCAGTATTTGTGGCGGACGGACGTAAACTCAAATAAAATGACTTAAACTTGATATTTATTTTTCCATATACTTTTTTGACAAACGACGTATAATCGGGAACGACGTAAGTCGAGGTATGCCTGTAATTGTATCATATTATGTTTAAAAAATATTTTTAAAGTATACATGTGTATATGGTGACATACTAATTCCAAAGTGACAGATATGCTTTCATTCATATTCTCAATGCTTTTAAATCTTTATCAGCAAAACAATTCAAATACAAATATAATTTTCTCTTAATAAGTCAAATGGTATATGTATTGGGTTGTTCGGAAAGTAATTTCATTTTTTTCCGTGGAAAAAAACAATATTTTTATAATAAATAAATATTTTATTGAATTATATATTGACCAGTTTGGTCAAATACCTGTTGTCATTGTTTCTGGTAGTAGCATGATTTCACATTTATAAAAGTTTTGATCGTTGCTTACAAAAAACTGATTCAAGTGATTTTTGACATTGTCATTTCAAGTAAATGTCTTACAGTTAAAAAAAATTTGTATAGACCGGAACAAGTAATAATCTGTGTGTGCTCGATCTGGCTAATATGGTTGGTGTGATAGCACGTCCCATCTAAGTTATAACAGTTTCTGACGAGTTACCAAACGTGTGTGAAATTTGACATTATCGTGGTAAAACACTACACTGGTTATGTTGATCAATTCTGGCTGCCTTTTCTCTTTCATGATATTACTCAATTTGTTTATTTGATGGCAGTACACTTTTAAATCAGTTGTTAAATTGTCTTGTAAAAGCTCCAAAACAAAATTTCCTTAAAATCCCACCAAAGAGAGCATCTCTCTTTTTAGAACATGTGGAACCCATATATCAAGTTTTGAAACAAAACCAATTTGTTTCAAGTAATCATAAACGGTTCAATTTTGTGAGGATCCAAATTCGGACTTTTTGTGTGTTTATATCCTTTCATTCAATAGTGTCATTTCACATTGTAGCTATACTTTCATTCAATAACTGTCAACTTTTACACCTGGGAGCTAAACATCTGCTAAGTTCTCAGACTTAATAACGACGCTTACTCAGCACCTTTCGATCTAATATTTTCGTTTCAACACTCCAACATGAAAAACAGACAACAAAGTGAGGCAGTCGTCGCCCGTCTTTTGAAAGAGACGTTGTAACTCGTACCTTGTCCTAAGTGCCTCAATATTCGGATATATGTGAATTTATCATTTTATTCTATGTTTTTCTATCCTACTAAAATATCATTGAAACTCATCGTAACATCATCGAACACCTTTGCGGATACTTTACGTTCTATCATTCTTACGGATACTTCCTCTACCGGATACAAGAACTGACATCCCAAACTTTCCTTCACCCAGAAAGCTCGAGAATCTCAATTAAGACAGCAAAAACAAAAGGTATTTATCGACACGCACAATGTATGTAAACTCTCTCTCTCAAATCGGAAAAAACCGTAATATCGTAATATTGAATACTTATAAAACCGTAGAAATGTATCTAACAGCAGCCCTAATGTATAGTTTATCGTTAATCATTAAACAGTGGTTACAAGCGTCTGAGTAAGTCACTTCCGGTGCGCTGTCTCTCCTTCCATCCCGACTTTGATTGCTCCATTTGCTCACACACGCGACCGCTCACACGCCCGAACGAAACGGTTTCTGTGTCTAGCCATGAAGACACAGTGGTGTCAGTCCTGACGAAACCTGTCATTGCGATCTTTGCCAACGCAAGTCGACCCTTCAGTCACGTGGTGCCGGAGTATAGGGAGGCCCTTCGGCATTGTCACAATTTGATAAATTTAATCTCTTAGTGATTTCACGTGTTGTTATTCAGCAGTTTGCTTCAATCAGTATCTTTATTTTGTTTTCATTGGCTTCAACTGGCCATCCAGAACGTGGTGCATCTTCAATATTGAAATTGCCAGAACGAAATTTTGTAAACCAGTTTTGGTACTGTCTTTCTCTCAACACATCTTTTCCATACACATCACACAATTTTTTTCTCGCTTGAACAGCATTTTCAGTTGAGCGTTTACCTTTTCAATAATAAAAGAGCAAAATATGCCAAAAATGCTGCTTTTGATCTTCATATTTGATGGGACACAAAAAATAAACAATTGCACAAAATCTAACAAAATTTTTTTATAAATAAGCCTTAAAATGCTAGCTGACAAAATATATAATGATAATATGGTTTAGAATGAAAATGACGGAAAAAATACGACTAATCCTCTAGTGGTAAAAAAACAAACTTACTTTCCGAACAATCCAATATATACAGTATATGATAGGACTTATAAAAGACAGGAGGAGGAGGAAGAACATATATTTTTTTTGAACTAAATAAAACTTTCAATTAAAAGTAAATTTTTCAATTTGTTAGTTAAAATTAGCATAACTTTAATTGGTGTTAAGGATATCAATTACATTATAAAATTATTATTAAACAAATTTAGTACAGTGGAATCCCGGTTAACGAACGTCCTGGTTAACGACCAAATCGATTAACAAACTTTTATTTTGCAAAAATTTTGTATCGGATAACGAACGTAACGGTATTTTGTGTCAAATTTTAGTTGGTGTTAGGCATACACGAGTTAAACATTGCTTTTCCGAGTGTTTGTGCTATACTTCTTTTTTCAGTTTTGTGATTTATATATTTAATCAATATGGCATCAAAGAAAGAAAAAAGTCATAGTGGCAATAGAAAACGACAAATGTGCTATCGCATTTGAGAAAAATTTTGATTAAAAGAGTAAGACAATCAACTTTAGATCAATTTCTTGTTCCTTACAGAAAGAGTTTGTTTCTTTGTTAAGTTATGGCAATGCAACACTTGGGCGATCTGACTAGGGGGAATGCCTTCTGGGAGGTGTTTTTAAGGGAAACTGGCCCCTATTTAGGGAAACCCCGGACGTGGAGAAACCCCAGAAAACTCCACTAAGGGCATCGTGCCCTTATGAGCGAGATGTGAACCCACGAACGAACTCCCCGTGTTCAAGGTACAAAGACCACTTAACCACTGGTGGGTTTTTTACCTAAAGAGACTTCGACTCGAAGAATCTTCCGATGAAGTGCTACCTGTTATTTTTTTTGAGGGGATTCCCCTTTTAAGCATTAAGGTTCGTATATCTCCACTTTTCTGCCATCAACTACAACAAACGAAGGTATTATTAAACAAAGTTTACATGTTTTTTGCTGTAATGATAGATACTATGTTTTCCTACATTTTCATCAAAGAAAATTACTGTATATTTCAAATAAAATGACAAAAATTTCGGAGACTAGAATGGATTAATTGCATTTGCATTAATTTCTATGGGAAAAATTGCTTCGGTTAATGAACAATTCAGTTAACGAACAGAGTCGCGGAACGGTTTAAGTTCGTTAACTGGGGTTTCACTGTATTTTGTAACTGTTTTTATCTCATCATATATTTTTATATGAAAGAAATACTTCAGTATAAATATTTTGAAAATATTAAAGTAATGTTTGTTTGCATGTATATACATGGTGATCATAGTTAATGCAGTAATGTCTGGAAAGATATGTTGCAATCCAAATGCAACCAACTTTTGTATGCTGATGTTTCAGAACAGAAAGAAAGTTCTGTGGAGGAATTTAGTTATAAAATTTATCACTATAGGTCTAGTGGTGCTGCATGGACAGCTTTTTACACCTAGAAATTTCTGTCTGTAGTATGGTCTTAACTTTCATTCTGTCCTATCTCGCTTTCTTTCACCTTCCACCTCAATTTTTCCTAAAACTTTTATTCTTCTTTCCTATTCATGGCTATACCAAAGAGTGCAGCCAATAAACAATTCTAGTGTCTGTAGTATTGTTTTTTTCCACTTGTGCCATAAGATCCTTATTGGTGAATTTTGGTACTAAAGTTTATTCTGTGAAAACCTTTTCTGCATGTTTTGAAACATCAGCATACAAAATTTGGTTGTTTGGACTGTTGGACATTTCTCCAGACAGTGTTGAATGGAACTACTTTAATTAGGATTATCATATATGTAATCTTTAATTCAATACAAAAATATACACTAGTGTCAAAAATTGTATGTAAATCAGGTGATATTCTATTATATAAATATCATGTAAATAAGGCATGATAGCAGTGCATCCATGCAACAACATTAATGCACTATATATACAGTAAAATTCTTTCTGACAATCATCTGTTAGGACCTGCTAACAGGAAGTGTTCCTGACACATATGTGTTTGACCTGAAGCTTAGCTTATCAGGCATGCCTCAAAGAAGGCATTTGGATGATTCATTGCAATGGGGGACTGTTTGTTTCTATATTTTTGCTACCTGCATTTAATTTTGAACACAAATATATTTTCATGTATTATGCTTATTTTCCTCTTTGTGTTGTTGATTGTATAAAGAAATTAATTAATATATTGTAATTAAAGATTGATTCATTAATATCTTTATTTAGAATATAATAATGGATCAATTTGCTAAAATTTGCTGAAAAGTAGAAGCATAAAATATTAAAAATAATTTGTGATTTTAAATATCTTAAATCTTGAAAGATGAATAATAAAAGTATTGATATAGTTTAAAAATATAATTTATCATCAATTAATTTATATATATATATATAACATGATAGCAACTTTACATATGAAATTATGTATTTTCAATATATTTATTAAAGAAAATAATGTTGCAAAAATTGTTCTATAGAGTTTAAGACGTATGATAGAAATAAAAATAAAAGATTGGACAGTAACAGAAGAAAAAGCATTAGAAATCATGAAGAACATTAAAGATAATTTTAAGAAGAGAGAGAATGATGTGACAATAGAATCGAAGTAAATAAACTTATTCAGAATTAAAGTATTAATATTTAGTACAGAAGCAAATATTTAATTTCTAGTTAACTTCTAAACTTTTGTTTGATTAGGAAATGTATTGATAGCAAAAAGCAGGAAATTACATACTTGAAAGAAAAATTACAGTCAACACAAATTGATTATGAAAAGAAGAAAAAGCAATTGGAGAAAATAAATGAAGAATTAGAAAAAAGAGAAAAGTTGTTATTAGAATATCAAGAAAGAGTAAACAAGGTAAATAATATGATACCTTTAAGTTTATTAATATTTCTAACTCTATTGATATTGATTTTGAATTTTGAGAAAAAATAAGGGAAATTTTCATTTAAAACATGACTAAAAAATTCCAAATTAAATCTCTAATATTTCAAAATCAGTTATAGTTGATCTAAGTTTCTAAATGTTAAATTAAAAATAATGAAATAGGATTTATGCAGACAGTTATATGCTACAATTAAAAAAATTTGTTTAGAAAATATCACTGAAAAAAATTGAAATTTTATTTCAATGGTTCATTATTTCAAATATTTTAATAATTTAAAAAATTTTTGCATATAAATAAAAAAACTAAAATGAATTAAATTTTAAAAAATACTTATTTAATTAAAAAAATTTTTACAAACATAAAAATGGTCCTGTGCATCAATGATAAAGTGGTTGATTCATTAGTGATAGTATACTTTTCAGTGAGTTAGTCATGGATGATAATATCTCATTCTTTTTCTGGTTATATTGTAACATGCAAAATAAACAATATACAAACTATTATTTAAACACCTTGGCAAACATATGAAAGGAAAATCAATTTCAAAGTTGTTTCTTCTCTATTTCAAAGCTCTGTTTTAGCAGTTCCCATTTTGACAACCCTTCTCATTTGCATTTGCCTAATTTATTGCTTCTTCTTTCAGTAATAATTTCTTTTCTAAAATTTTATTATTGACTTTAAATAAATATTTTAAGTAATAACCAACATATTAAGTTTTGTATTCTGATATCAATTAGTTAAAAATTGAATGTTTATACAGTACAGCAAATTAACTGTATTAATTTGATTTACTTTATTGTCATTCATTACAGTTACTTAGGATTTTTATTTGTAATTTAAGTTCCTCTATAATGTCACTTATGTTAAACTATAACATTTTTGTAGTTTTGGAAATTTTCTATGGGACAATGTATGCACACATTTTCAAATATTTTCTTAAATTCATGCAGTCATTAAATAGTAAACTATGAAATAAATTGATAATTCACAGTTTTTCAGTTTACTAATCACAGTTTTTGCATTTCATTTCTCATTTTATTTTGAAATTTCAACAGAACAAACAAACATCATATTTTACATAATTTACTTGAAGTTATTCAAATTTCTAAATTTATTATTATTTTCTTACATTGTTTTAAGATTATCTGTATGAAACTTTTGTAAAGTATCATACTACTTCAATTCTAAAAGACACTATTGATTTGAAGATAAATTAAGTTTGAAATTGAATTTTAATTATTTAAAAATCTTAGATTTTTAAATAAATAATTTTATTAAGTTGTTACGTAACAAGTTAGAAAAACAGTACAAATTCTATGAAACAAATAGTGTTTGACAGCTTTATTTCCATGTTCTTTGAATGCACAGTAACTATTTGTAACAATAACATTAATTGCTATGTCTTAATGTCTCAAAGATGATTTTAAACATTTAAAAATAGTTTAAATTAAATGCTAATTACTAGCAAAGCTCATTTGAATTGATGTTACTGTTGATCATAGCTGAAAATATCTGTTATTAATACATAATGCATCGTGTGTTCAGTTTGTGATGACTTCTGATTGTTGTTTTGAATTGAAAGTGCATGAATCCATTCATTCTAAGATGCACTTCTATTTCAGAGAAGTAAAAACTGGGTAAGAAAGATGTGTTTTAGAATCAATGAAATAAGGTAGTTCTTTATATCAATATACATGTATAGAATTTCATACATTTTCAGCTTGAGATTTTATAGAAATAAATATGTTGGTTAATAATGGCTATTGTAATTAGTTTAATTTAATTAACCAAATTTTAAATTGACATTATCAATATATACATTGACTGATTTAATGAATTCATTTAAGGTTTTACAGAATGAAGTTTTACAGAAAGATGAAGAAAAGCAACAATTAACAAAAGAAGTAAATGGTTTGAGAAGTAAATTAACAGATAAAATACACGAAAATGAAGTATTAGAATTGGTAAGATATTGAAACTATTGACATTTTATGAATTACAGGTTGACATTACTAATCTGGCATCATTGGGAGGGTGCTGAATTAGGTAATTTACTAGATTACCAGCAGTTAGATTAGCTGTTGAGCAAACTGTATATACTAACTATTTCATCCTGTCTTACTTTGTAAATCAGTACAAGTTGGTTAATGCAGGAAAAAGAAACATTAAATAAAAAACAAATGAAATTTTAATGTAGTATTGTGTAATTTTCAGACACTACTATAAAGTTTTTCTTAAGTTATTATAGACAATGTATGGTGGTTGTGTTTTATGCCATGAGAATCAATTCCTTTATGCAATTGGACCATGGCTGGGCTAATGGTGAGCAGGTTATAATAATTGCAGAAAAACAGTAGAAATGATTTACCAATATTTGAGTTTGTGCCAGCAGCTGATACTGCAACCAATGCCACCAAAACAGTAGTGGCAGGTCAGTACATTAAACTGGGAAATTTCAAATTATGCTTGAAGAAATTGTCCAAATTAGTGATGGTTGATCCATATAAAAAAGTAAAACATCTTATACAGTTTGGAATTATGTCACATTGTATGATGTCTATTTTCTTATTGAATTTCTTATTTTGGTAATGCTTCAATGTAATATTGTGTTGTTGAAATATTAGAACAAAAGAAAACTAAAAGGTGTTTTTCACTGAGATTAATAAATTCTGCACAAGATCAGGTCTAGAGTATTTACATTTTAAAATTATTGAAATATTTTGAAATAATTTTTTTGCAATAGATGTTTCTAATTCTATTAACAAAAATGATCTCAAATACTTTAAGCTTCTGTTACATTATAATTTATGTTGATTTTAAATAAAATTTTTAAAAATTACTTCATGAGCAATTGAATTTCTTACTGCCTCAAGTTTTATTCAGTTGTGTGTTGTTAGTTTTGTTTATAAATTTCATTTGTAATGCTAATTTTTCTGATTGTAAGGATTACATTTTTCAAAATTTTTTAACATACAAATTATACAAAATATTATTTGTAATTAAAATTACATAAGAGGGATTCTCTTATTTCTTTCAAAGTTATTATTAATTTCACTAATGTAAGTAGTATTGTATGTTTTCTAAATATGTTAAAATTTCATTTATTATTAATATGTATATTTTTTTCAATAGAATATGAATACTTTAAAAACAATATGCACTGAATTGGAAGATCAGATTCATGTTCTCGAACGATTATTGGAAACACATCAGGAAAATGAATCCAAATTAATAAAACAAAAGTATGATCTTATTGATTTTTGCTAAATTAAAAGTTACTTTTAATATTTTGTTTATAAAGTTAAGTTTAGTATATTAATTTATTATTGTTATGAATTTCATATTTGATAAATAATATCATTGTACTTTTTCTACATAAATAAATAATTTTCAACTGTTTTTTCTCACGTGTAAAAAAAATGATCATGTAAAAAAAGGATTATTTTTCTTTTGTTAACCACATTATTTCAAAATCATATAAAAATAGAGCATGTATAAGGGTGGATTAAATGAAAACAGAACAGTAGCCAGCCACAACAGTAGCCATTATTTATTTTCAAATATAATCACCAAAATTACACAAGCACTCGTCCCACTGTTGCACCAAGTGTGAATACCTTGTTCGTAGAAAGAGTTTTTGGCTGAGATGGACACTGTTCGAAACTGGTTTCAATGACTTCACTGTTCAGTTAAAAACGCCGACCCCACAATGCTTTTTTTTATTTATTTTTTATTTTTTTATATTTTAGCGGACCAAAGATGTGAAAGTCACATGGTGAAAGGTCAGGGCTGTGTGATGGGTGTTCCAACACACTCCACCGAAACTTCACAAGCATACTCAGTGTGCGAGTGGCTGTATGTGGCCGCACATTGTTGTGGAGCAAAAGCACTCCAGAGGACAACATTCCTGGTCACTTGGCTTTGATTGTTGCATGCAAATGTTCCAGGATATTGAAGTACTGATCATTGTTTGACCTTGGGCCAGGAACTCAATGAAAAGTGGGCCTTTCACATTGAAAAAAAAATGAACATTATTTTGCCCTTACTCTGCATCATCCTGGACTTCTTTGGCAGTGGGGAGCTGAGATGTTTCCACTGTTGGCTTTGTCGTTTGCTTTCTGGTTGGTAGTGATAGTACCAAGATAACGAATAACACCACGTTGTTCTTCTTTAGTCACAAATGTGATGCAGACTGATTGCCTGCCAGATGACACTCCTGGCTGACCACCAGCTCATATCACATGGTTGCGCATGTTTACCAAGGATGAGTCCATTCCTCAATAGGTTTTCTCTTCTTTCAGCTCCCGCTCTACATCTGCACACAGTTTTGTTACACTCACATACACATAAACCGAATTATGACCGCTGTTCCGTTTTCATTTGATCCACCCTAATAAAAAGAGAGATAGGTGTATTGATTTAGATGTTTTGAGAGCAATAGGTGGAGCTCTTATCAAAGTATACTGAATACAAATAAAATTGCATGAGTTTTCCCACAGGATGATAAAAACATTTTTTTGTCTTGTAATGTTTTAATGCTAAAATATTTTGAAATGATAACAATAAATTATGTATATACTATATTATAAAGGGTGAACACGCCATCATTGGAACATCAAAAATTTCTCACAAATGAAAAAACGAATAGGTAATAAAAAATTAATTTTATTTATTTTAAGATATCATATTACTTTTGTAATTACAAAACAGTTAACAATCTTCTTAAGCAGCACCATACCCTGCTGAATGGACATTATAATGAACACTAGTCATAAGCTTATGCACAAGCTCATCAAAAACTTTTATTTTGAACAACTTTGCCTGCTTTTTCAAAATTTCTTCAACAGTTGACCAATAATAATTGATTTGTTAAAGTTCTGCCATGTGTGGTAGATTGGATTCTTTTAGAACACAGTCAACACTGTTATCCGTGTCATTATTCTAATGATGTTAAGAAGGAGTACAAGTTTCAGGACCTAGCCAGAACAGTGGTTTTCAGTGCTCTAGAGCATCTTGACAAATAGAAGTGTAGAAATTCTGACCAGGAAGACTTCAAATGTGGGTAAAACTACATATCATCACAATATCCTGGAACTTGGTCAACAAACTCTTAAATTGTTGTGTGATCTAATTTATGTAAAATTTGTTTTGTGTCCTGATCTGGAGCAGTACATGGTTTAACTCTTGTAGAAATTGGAAATTCTACACTCTGCAAGTTTTCTTACATCAAGATACAGATTTTCCCTATACATATGCAAAATCAATTTATGATCAGTTCTGATGCTTAATTAACTACTAATTGCTAACAGGAGCTTCATTATTTTTTTGAATGGTGTTTATATTTTTATGATAGCTTTTAAATTTTGTTATATTTTTTTATGCTATTTAAGTTTATTTAATTATTATACAGTAGAACCTCGAAAACTTGTCCCTCGATAACTTAGCACTCCGGATAACTGGTCCACACCTTGGCAGGGCGAAAAAATCCTTAGTTAATTAATTTTCATTATAGACAGCTTTATAAAAGTATAAAAGCTCTCATAAAGTATTTTTCTGAGGTCTGTCTTATCAGGTAAATTACTGTACACAGTGTATTCATTAATTTTCATTTTCATGTAGTGGCTCTATGCCTTCATAAAGGACGTACTTTTCCTTTGTTTAAGGGTATTTGGGCAGTTTTTTATTCTCNCTAATTGCTAACAGGAGCTTCATTATTTTTTTGAATGGTGTTTATATTTTTATGATTGTTTTTAAATTTTGTTATATTTTTTTTTATGTTATTTAAGTTTATTTAATTATTATAAAAGCAATTATTAAAACAATAAACATTGTATTATGCAAATTTAAAATTTCTTTTTCTTGAAAATATGTTCCTAGATTTGTGTTTGATTATTCTTAAAGCATACAAATAAGTTTTGTTTAGTATAGTCATTTTCTTTGGTGCTAAATTAATAATAAAAGATGAAAAGTTCATTGCTTAAATCTTAATTCCTCTGAATATATTAAGAAGAAAGTTGTTTAAGTTAGCTTATTATGTTTATATTTGATATAGTTTTCAATTTCTGTTGGATAGTGAAATGGTAAATTTAATGTTTTTATTAAAATATAATTAAACTTCTAAAATTTAATGTACTAAATAATATATTAAAAGGTTAGATTCTTAGATGTTTATTCTAAATAATAGAAAATATCTTAAAATTATTTATGCGAATTAATAAAGATTGTTGAATAAATGTTATATATTTGTGTAGTTTTACTTTGTTTAAAAATGTGATTATTTAATATTCAATATTTATTTAATATAAAACATTTAATTTTTTATTCTTATTTTTTTCTTAAGGATATAGGAAATCCTTGTTAGTTCAAAATTCAAGGGACAATGTAATCATGACTTCGAATTATTGAGTTTTGAATTATGAGCTTTACATATTTCTGTACAGTATGTCAAATGCCATGTAACTGATGTAATTTATTAAGCTAATGGGATATGGTTATTTATACAGAATGCTATTTTTGTTAATCAACAATAAGAATAATATAAATAAGCTGTAGGTAAACAGCACATGTCCAGTGAAAGACTCACAGGTCACCAGATAGGTTTTATTAAAAGTAAAGCAGAATTCCTTGAAATGTAACCCAGATTATTTTTAAAGTGGCCCTAAAAGTAGTAAGTCTCCCAAATGTAGTAGCCTAGAGACCTACAAACAGTGCAGTCTGCTACTTGTAGCCCAATCTTTCAACTCTGAAATCCAGCCATATTTTATGAGATAAGAGAGAAAATAGATAGTCCATCTGTAAGGTGACACCTGAAAATGTGTTACTGTAAAAGCAAATCCATGTTGACTAGTTGAGAGTTGTTTTTGGTCTATTGTTCTCTTATAGTACAGAGGCACTTCAATTTAAATGAACAAATGAACATATTCATATCAGTTTGGATAGAATTTTTTGCTTTGAATTTCAAATTGGCCATATTTCAAACAACTGAATTCCTTAACATGTTAATCTCTATATCCGTGGCTGAGACAAAAGTACGATTCCAAACTATTAGAGTTTGAAGTAATGAGGATTTCCTATATAAGCTTTGAAAATCTAAGATTTTTGTTAAAATTATAACTTTTCTTTCAGGGAATCATGTCAGAATGATATAGAAAAACTGGAAGATGATGTAAGAAATACTCAGGAAACACTAGCTAAAGAAAAAAGAAACAGGTTTGAATTATTATGAAATATATTTAATTTTGTTAAAAATTAAGTTGANATTTGTGTAGTTTTACTTTGTTTAAAAATGTGATTATTTAGTATTCAATATTTATTTTAATATAAAACATTTAATTTTTTATTCTTATCCTTTTAAGGATATGGGAAATCCTTGTTAGTTCAAAATTCAAGGGACAAAGTAATCATGACTTCGAAATATTGAGTTTTGAATTATGAGCTTTACATATTTCTGTACAGTATGTCAAATGCCATGTAACTGATGTAATTTATTAAGCTAATAGGATATGGTTATTTATATAGAATGCTATTTTTGTTAATTAACAATAAGAATAATATAAATAAACTGGAGGTAAACAGCAGATGTCCAGTGAGAAACTCGCAGGTCACCAGATAGGTTTTATTAAAAGTAAAGCAGAATTCCTTGAAATGTAACCCAGATTATTTTTAAAGTGGCCCTAAAAGTAGTAAGTCTCCCAAATGTAGTAGCCTAGAGACCTACAAACAGTGCAGTCTACTACTTGTAGCCCAATCTTTCAACTCTGAAATCCAGCCATATTTTATGAGATAAGAGAGAAAATAGATAGTCCATCTGTAAGGTGACACCTGAAAATGTGTTACTGTAAAAGCAAATCCATGTTGACTAGTTGAGAGTTGTTTTTGGTCTATTGTTCTCTTATAGTACAGAGGCACTTCAATTTAAATGAACAAATGAACATATTCATATCAGTTTGGATAGAATTTTTCGCTTTGAATTTCAAATTGGCCATATTTCAAACAACTGAATTCCTTAACATGTTAATCTCTATATCCGTGGCTGAGACAAAAGTACGATTTCAAACTATTAGAGTTTGAAGTAATGAGGATTTCCTATATAAGCTTTGAAAATCTAAGATTTTTGTTAAAATTATAACTTTTCTTTCAGGGAATCATGTCAGAATGATATAGAAAAACTGGAAGATGATGTAAGAAATACTCAGGAAACACTAGCTAAAGAAAAAAGAAACAGGTTTGAATTATTATGAAATATATTTAATTTTGTTAAAAATTAAGTTGATTTTTTTAATTATAAAGTAGTTTTTATTCCTAAAGTTTTATTTAAATAACTTTTAAATAAATATTTTATAATTTTTTTTATTCTTATGTAACATACACATTGTATATGCATGTTTAATTTGTTCATCTTTATAAAATAAAATTTGATTTTGTAAAGAGACATTTTTCTAAGATTGCTCTGAAGAAAACTTTGAGATCATCTTTCAAACTGCAAGATTTATAAAACTATCTATTGAGTAACTACAATAGAAAATAATAGTGTATTACTTGTAGAAGAAATTGATCACAACACAGCAATTTTTAATCTTAAATAAGTTTTGAATGATAAGTCTGTTTTGTTCCAACGATTTGAAAATACTTTAAACATTTTGTGAGATAATACTTTAGGATGGACTTGTAAGTAGTGACAGCCACTCTCCTAGAGGAGTAAACCTTGATTAAAAATCCCAACCTACAGGTTGGAGGTTGAGACATGGGGCCAGCTCCCATTCCCAGAAAAGAACTTAAAAGCTAAAAAGTCCAACAAAAATAAGCCGGCTGGATAGTCAGGATGATGACAAGGGCTACGGAAAAGGACAATGATTATAGGAACATGGAATGTGCAAAGTATTAATAATAAAAAGGGACTAATTATCTCGGAATTAAACAGAATACAACAGGATATTATTGTATTAATAGAAATCAACAGGAAATGGTTATAGAGGATAAATATCTACATTTTTACAGTGGCGTACCAAAAGATATTAGAGCAAAAAGAGGAGTTTCTGTTCTGATATTGATGAAATATAAGAGAAGTGTTACATCTTGGGAAACAATAAATGAAAATATGATTAAAATTAATTTAACTCTATTCGGTATAAATATTACAATTTTGGGAATTGTGAGATCCAGAATTTTTACCGATTGTTTGCCGATTAATTGTCCTGTATTTGCCTAAAAATCTAATTAAATTTTCCTTCCTGTTGAAGTAAACATCCGTTTATTTCGAAACTAATCCCACATTCCAACTGCTAAGTTGATAGTTAGCATGGTCCTGGGGACAACTTTGACCCATTCGCATACCTTTTACCTCACAACAATTGGTCGCGTGACCGTTCTCCCACGACAAACTTATAAAAACCCCTTCCTTCCCTTTTTCGGGGGAGTCGATCATCAGCCGCCAACCAAAAGTTTCCTCAAAGTTTTCTACAACTAATATATCCGATAATTTTTAAACTCTGTCCTAGGAATTCAGTGCACCTGGATCTCCAAATCAAGTTTCCTCTAGGATAAGAAAAGAAAACATAGAGATATGGAACAAGTTTATGTGAACTTTCTCTCAGCCCTTCGCGGTTTAGGGACTCCTAAAATTTCCTTGACATTTGTAATTGTAATATCCATGTAGCTAATAAATCATTGTTTTTTTTTTTTTGTTAAATTTTGCCTCCTCATTTGCTCTTATATCGCCTGTCGTCTTACCGATGCACTCCTCCCTCCGCCACTCGACCCGAAACATTGAAGCCCGTTACAGCGGGAAAAAGAATCCTTCCATCCATCCTGACAGTGAAAAGGTTTAACAACCTGTTGCTGGATCGGGAGACCTACCCCTCCCCGGTGGTTCACAGAATATATGCTTTAAGTGACAGTGAAAATAAATTAGATAAAGATGAATTTTTTGAGAAATTAAATACTATAATAAATAAAATGGCAACAATAGAGAAATTATAATGACAGGGAATTTTAATGGCTGAATTGGTAAAAAACATAAGAACCAAATAGTTGAACCTTTTGGAGAGGATATAATAACTGATAATGGTGAAAGACTAATTGAACTATGTATGCAGAACTCCTTAAAAATAACAAATGGGTATTTCCAGCATAAAGATATACATAAATACATTCAACATCAAGACACATTGAATTCAAAATCAATATTGGATTATATCATTGTGAAACAGAATACTGCACTATCAGTCCAAGATGTCAGAATTTTTAGAGGGATTGATTGTGGAAGTGATCATTGTGATTAATAGTAAAATAAATTTTCCATACTTTTTAAAGTTGACACTAATATCAATAATGAGTTAGAAGGATAATGGATTATCAAATTCCAAGATATAATCTACTCTCTTTACAAAATGAAAGTACTCAACTATTGTACCAGAAATGACTAGATGATAAATTAGAGGAAACCTACTTTGATACAGTACAAGAATAATACAATCATATAGTGCAGAGTATACGTCAATCAGCTAAAGAAGCATTAGAAGTTAAATTCAGGAACATGTAAGACAAAAATGTATTATTGGAATGCAGAATTGGTGAAAAATAAGAAATTATATTTAAAATGGCTAAATACAAAAAAATATAGAAGATAAAATAGAGTATAAGAAACTTTAACACTAAGCGGTTATTGGGAGAAAAGTATCACAAGAAAAGAATAACAATTGGGAGAAAGTTTGTAATACCATACAAACTTATATAGGTGGAAGACAAAATACTGAAGCATGGAGAATTTTGAAAAATTTAAGAAATGATAATAAGAGAACCAATACTATTCAGTACCTATCACTAAAAAATGGGAGGACTATTTTAATAACCTTTCAACAGAAAACAAGTGAATATATGATTTATAATACAGAAAATGAGGACATACAAGATAATATGAAAGATGACTATATTCAGATAGACATGAAACTTTTTGAAAGTATAATTAAACTTTAAAAAATAATAAAGCTAGTGGCATCAGTGAAATACCAGCAGAGCTAATTAAATATGGATCTGATAGGTTATGTAGAATTTGCAAAAGCTTAATGGAATGATGTTTAAATGAAGAAGATATCCCACAAGACTGGAAAGTTGGATATCTGTCACCAATATACAAAAAAGGTAAAAAAGATGAATGTAAGAATTACAGAGGTATTACTGTTACATATACATTCAGCAGGATATATGGAAAATTATTAAAATATTACTTAGAATAGGAATACAAAGATATGGAAAATGAGGAACAAGCAGGTTTTAGGAGTGGAAGATTTACACTTGATCATATTTTCTGTATTAGACAAATAATTGAGAAAAAAGTTGCTAGAAATCAAACTTCACATTTATTATTTATTGACTTAGAAAAGGCATATGATAGTATACCAATTAAAAAATTATGGCAATTATTGGATAACACAACAATAAATAGGAAAATAATATTATATAATTTTTTAATATTATTTAACTCTATTGTTAAAATTAAAATAGCAACAAGATTATCTGAAGAATTTCTGGTTACTAAAGGTTTATGCCATGTTGTTGTATTTCCCCAACATTATTTAAAATTTACATTCAAAAGGCTCTGGAAATGTGGAAGAGAAAATGTAGTAGTATGGGTCTAATGGTTGGAGACAATACTGTATATACATTATTTGCAGATGATCAATTAGTTATATGTGGCAATTATGATGATTTAACATATATGATAAGAAAGCTGAAAGAAGAATACAATAACTGGGGACTAAATATAAATATTGGAAAAACTAATTATATGGTATTTGGAACTGAAGACATACATGATTTAGTTTTGGAGAAAAATGGAAAAATTGAACTGATTAAAGGATGTGATGAATTTAAATATTTAGGAACAAAAATTACTGATGATAGTTAGATAGAAATTGAAATTAGGGACAAAATTATGAAAGGAAGATTTATGGTAATCTTATGGGATAAAGAAATCTTTAAAACAACAAAAATAAACATATCACACTTAGAACTAATGATTTATATAACATATGGAGTAGAAGTGTGGATATTAAATTCAAATCTAAATTAGAATCTGCAGAAATGGACTTTTTCAGAGGATCTGCTTGATCAAAACTAGATAAAGTAAGAAATGAGGAAATTAGGGAAATGGTTTATCAAAACTTATAGTTGATTATATCCATAACAAACAATTAACCTGGTATGGCCATGTTCAGAGGATGGAAGAAGGTAGACTACCACAACAGATATTGAAATGGATTCCGGCAGGCAGGAGGAAGAGAGGAAGGCCGCAGACTACATGGATAGAGGAAGTAACAAAAGCTATGGAGCACAAAGGACTGACAGGAGGATTGTCAAGACAGAACAGAATGTAGAAGAAAAGATTGGGCACAGGAAGATGCTTAAGCATTATTAACCTGTACAATAATAATAATAATAATAATAATAATAACTCTCCTGTGGTCACCACCTGGTCGGGGTGGGAGAGCTCAGTAATTTTATTGAACCATAGAGCAATGCAGGCTGGAGCACAAGCTCCTGGTAGGGACACCCATGCCAGTAAGGTCTATGAGGAGAAATGAAGCTAAGAGTGACCACACCCACATTCTGTAGAGATAATTATCATGGTAGTAACAAGACCAAAGTGTGATACCTGCTCAGACGTCGCCCAGGTTAACAAGGTCCGCATTCGTCGGTTAGGCAGAGGCTCACGTTCGAAAAATAGGCCTTGGTTACCGGTGGCGAAAGCAGTGCCGGCCCAAGCATGGCTACTGCAATGCCCTCAACAGATGTGAGGAATCAACCTAGCCTTGGTGTTTCTGTGGCAATGCATCCACAGACCACAAAGGCTGGAAAACCACGCCAACGGATGAAATGGACAACAGAAATGAACGAGTTTATCATCCGCACTTACTACACCATCACAAGACTCGAAACAAACATGACAGCATACAGACAACAACTACACCACATATTCACACAACAATATCCTCACCTCACTGTCACCGAACAAAGGGTTGTTGATCAAAAACGAACAATTATACACAACAACCTTATCCCACAAACAACACTTGAACTTATCAAACAACAGGTTGCTGATCAAATACATCAACAGACAGAAACATTTAACATTAATGAAGATCACGTAACCTGTCAGGATAATCCAGCAACAAGCACTGATTACAGCACACACACAACAAGTACCACTAATGATACTGCAGGCACTTCCCCATCCATCACTGATAACGTAGACATAGAATTAGTTAATACACTCTCACTTATATTTCAGGAAACACTCACTAAATATACAGGTACAGATCCCACACAAAGACCACGAATACCGAAAATCAACACGTCAAAGGTAGTAGGAAAAACACTAAATTATGTAAACACTCACTTACTACCAAACTACATTCATTCAATTTCTACACTCTCAGACATTCATACATTAGTTTATGCTGGGGCAGTCACAGTAGTAACACACCATGGACTGAAAATACACTCACAGACAGACACACACAAAACACAATTCTATCACAAGCCTGCCTGGCAGAGAAGAATAGAAACACAAATAAATGACATTAGACAGCAATTAGGCAGGCTGACACAATACACTAAAAACAACATAACACCCAAATTAAAGAAACAACTCAAAAACATTTTCAAGAAAATCAAAACACACACAAAACATGAACATCACAACACACACATTACAGAATACATCGATACACTAAAACAAAAACTCGCAGCCAAAGCACGTAGACTCAAACGATACAAAACATGTACACTACGAAAACAACAAAATAAATTATTCACAAACAATGAAAAACTTTTCTACAGACAAATCAGTACCAAAACAAACACTGATACACAGCACAGTGGCACACCAACAGAAGAAGAACTCACAACTTATTGGTCTTCTCTTTGGTCCAATGCTGTTACACACAATGCTGATGCAGGCTGGATCGAGGAGGAGAACAGAAACTTGCACAACATACCAACTATGCCCTGTGCTGAAATAAACATACACGACATTCGCTACGCTGTTAACAGAACACACAACTGGAAGACACCTGGTGTAGACAACATTCACAATTTCTGGTACAAAAAGTTTACATCACTGCACCAGGAACTAGCTAAACATCTAACACACATCATCATCAATCCACAAGACATGCCAAAATTTCTTACTCAGGGCATCACCTACATGAAACCTAAAAACAACAAAACCACAGACCCCACACAATACAGACCAATTACATGTCTTCCAACACTCTACAAATTATTGACATCCTGTATCACAAACAAAATATACAAACATGTTGAAGAACACGACATTCTTACAGAACAACAAAAAGGTTGCCGTAGAAATCACAGGGGATGCAAAGAACAGTTACTCATAGATTCAGTCATTCTACGGCAAGCACACAAACAACACAGAAACATACACATGGCATATATAGACTACAGAAAAGCATTCGACAGTGTTCCACACAGTTGGCTGCTACATATTCTACACATGTACAAAATACATCCATCACTCATTGCATTCTTCGAAAACACTATGCAGCACTGGAGAACAACACTACATCTCAGGGTTAGTAACACTTCCATACAAACAAACGAAATATTCATTAGGCGAGGAATTTTTCAAGGAGATTCCTTGAGTCCTCTCTGGTTCTGCCTAGCCCTGAATCCATTATCCAACATGTTAAACAACACGCATTATGGCTACAATATCAGACATGAAAAAACAACACAGTTTACACTCTCACATCTCATGTACATGGACGACATAAAACTTTATGCATCCACACAAAAACAACTTCATCAACTCCTACAAATCACACATTCATACACTAAGGACATACAAATGGAGTTTGGCTTAGACAAATGCAAAAAACTTCACATAGAAAAAGGAATCCTGAAGAAAGAAGATTTTGCACTTGGAAATGGAGACGTTATTGAATCCATGGAAGAGGGCGAGTTCTACAAGTACTTAGGATTCCAACAGGCCAAACTAACAGAACATACACAAATAAAGCAACGATTAATTAAAGAATACCAAAGTAGGTTAAACGCTATACTTAGAACACAGTTAAATGCAAAACACACAGTTAAAGCAATAAACACATATGTCATCCCAGTACTCACATACTCTTTTGGAGTTATACATTGGACTCACACAGATCTCGAGCAACTCCAAAGGAAAACAAGAACAACACTTACTAAGCATAAACAACATCATCCTAAATCCGCCACAGAAAGATTAACCCTTCCACGTAAAGAAGGCGGACGTGGCCTGATTGACATAGTTAACCTTCACTACAAACAAATACAGTCACTGCGAGAGTTTTTCTACAAGAAACAAGAAACATCACAGTTACATAAAGCAGTAACTCTAGCAGACTCAAATAACACACCATTAAACTTACACTCACAACATACAGACATGACACAACATATAAAAAGCATAGACAACATTAAGCAATCATGGGCTCAAAAGGCTCTCCATGGCAGGCATCCTTACGACCTGGCCCAGGATTTTGTTGACAAAACTGCGTCAAACAGCTGGTTAGATCGGGGATGCCTCTTTGGGGAGACGGAAGGATTCATGATTGCCATACAGGATCAGGTCATAAATACTAAAAACTACAGAAAACACATACTCAAAGATACAACACTCACAAATGACACATGCAGAAAATGTCACATCATGCCAGAAACTATACAACACATCACTTCTGGTTGCAAGCTCTTGGCACAGACAGATTACTTACATAGACACAATCAAGTAGCAAATATAATACACCAAGAGCTTGCAAAGAAACACAAATTGGCAGACATCCACGAACCATACTACAAGTATATTCCACAGACAGTATTGGAAAACAACACGCACAAAATGTACTACGACAGAGCCATAATCACAGATAAAACAATTTACCACAACAGACCAGACATCACACTCATTGACAAACACAATAAAATCACATACATTATAGACATAGCCATTCCAAACACTCACAATGTACAAAACACATGCACTGAAAAAATTAGCAAGTACACAGAACTCGCCCAGGAAATAAGGCATCTGTGGAGGATGGATAGGGTGCTTATTGTACCTGTTGTTCTCTCCTGTACAGGTGTGATACCACACACACTACACAAAAGCCTGGGAACATTACAATTGAGTAGAAATACATACATCACACTACAGAAGGCCACTATATTGAATACATGCCACATTGTTAGGAAATTCCTGAATACAGACACACACACTGACACACTTCTTTAATTTTAGTTTTGTTTTGGTTGCTATGCCTTGACTCTGGTCTGGCATAGTACACAACCACCGGTGTGAACCGAGTATAACTCACAAAACCCAACATAATAATAATAAACTTACTTTTTGAATTCTCACATTATTAAAAGTTTCTGCTAATATGTTTCTAGTTACTGTTTATAAAAATTTTACTTTCTTCACAATAACTCTATTTTCATAATTAAATATAACTGTTGTTCTAAATTTTAAAAGTCATATTTAAAAAATATTAATAGTTGAAATAAATNAGGATATATGGAAAATTATTAAAATATTACTTAGAATAGGAATACAAAGATATGGAAAATGAGGAACAAGCAGGTTTTAGGAGTGGAAGATTTACACTTGATCATATTTTCTGTATTAGACAAATAATTGAGAAAAAAGTTGCTAGAAATCAAACTTCACATTTATTATTTATTGACTTAGAAAAGGCATATGATAGTATACCAATTAAAAAATTATGGCAATTATTGGATAACACAACAATAAATAGGAAAATAATATTATATAATTTTTTAATATTATTTAACTCTATTGTTAAAATTAAAATAGCAACAAGATTATCTGAAGAATTTCTGGTTACTAAAGGTTTATGCCATGTTGTTGTATTTCCCCAACATTATTTAAAATTTACATTCAAAAGGCTCTGGAAATGTGGAAGAGAAAATGTAGTAGTATGGGTCTAATGGTTGGAGACAATACTGTATATACATTATTTGCAGATGATCAATTAGTTATATGTGGCAATTATGATGATTTAACATATATGATAAGAAAGCTGAAAGAAGAATACAATAACTGGGGACTAAATATAAATATTGGAAAAACTAATTATATGGTATTTGGAACTGAAGACATACATGATTTAGTTTTGGAGAAAAATGCAAAAATTGAACTGATTAAAGGATGTGATGAATTTAAATATTTAGGAACAAAAATTACTAATGATAGTTAGATGGAAATTGAAATTAGGGACAGAATTATGAAAGGAAGATTTATGGTAATCTTATGGGATAAACAAATCTTTAAAACAACAAAAATAAACATATATAAATTATTAGTTCTAAGTGTGATAACATATGGAGTAGAAGTGTGGATATTAAATTCAAATCTAAATTAGAATCTGCAGAAATGGACTTTTTGAGAGGATCTGCTTGATAATCAAAACTAGATAAAGTAAGAAATGAGGAAATTAGGGAAATGGTTTATCAAAACTCTATAGTTGATTATATCCATAACGAACAATTAACCTGGTATGGCCATGTTCAGAGGATGGAAGAAGGTAGACTACCACAACAGATATTGAAATGGATTCCGGCAGGCAGGAGGAAGAGAGGAAGGCCGCAGACTACATGGATAGAGGAAGTAACAAAAGCTATGGAGCACAAAGGACTGACAGGAGGATTGTCAAGACAGAACAGAATGGAGAAGAAAAGATTGAGCACAGGAAGATGCTTAAGCATTATTAACCTGTACAATAATAATAATAATAATAATAACTCTCCTGTGGTCACTATCTGGTCGTGGTGGGAGAGCCTAGTACTTTTACTTAACCATAGAGCAATACAGGCTGGAGCACAAGCTCATGGTAGGGACACCCATGCCAGTAAGGTCTATGGGGAGAAATGAAGCTAAGAGTGACCACACCCACATTCTGTAGAGATAATTATCATGGTAGTAAAGTAGTAACAAGATCAAAGTGTGATACCTGCTCAGACGTCACCCAGGTTAACAAGGTCCGCATTTGTCGGTTAGGCAGAGGCTCATGTTTGAAAAATAGGCCTTGGTTACTGGTGGCGAAAGCAGTGCCGGCCCAAGCATGGCTACTGCAATGCCCTCAACAGATGTGAGGAATCAACCTAGCCTTGGTGTTTCTGTGGCAATGCATCCACAGACCACAAAGGCTGGAAAACCACGCCAACGGATGAAATGGACAACAGAAATGAACGAGTTTATCATCCGCACTTACTACACCATCACAAGACTCGAAACAAACATGACAGCATACAGACAACAACTACACCATAGATTCACACAACAATATCCTCACCTCACTGTCACCGAACAAAGGGTTGTTGATCAAAAAAGAACAATTATACACAACAACCTTATCCCACAAACAACACTTGAACTTATCAAACAACAGGTTGCTGATCAAATACATCAACAGACAGAAACATTTAACATTAATGAAGATCACATAACCTGTCAGGATAATCCAGCAACAAGCATTGATAATAGCACACATACAACAACTACAACTAATGATACTACAGGCACTTCCTCATCCATCACTGATAACATAGACATAGAATTAGTTAATATGCTCTCACTTATATTTCAGGAAACACTCACTAAATATACTGGTACAGATCTCACACAAAGACCACGAATACCAAAAATCAACACGTCAAAGGAAGTAGGAAAAACACTAAATTATGTAAACACTTATTTACTACCAAATTACATTCATTCAATTTCTACACTCGCAGACATTCATACATTAGTTTATGCTGGGGCAGTCACAGTAGTTGACACACCATGGACTGAAAATACAATCACAGACAGACAGACACACACAAAACACAATTCTATCACAAGCCTGCCTGGCAGAGAAGAATAGAAACACAAATAAATGACATTAGACAGCAATTAGGCAGGCTGGCACAATACACTAAAAACAACATAACATCCAAATTAAAAAAACAACTCAAAAACATTTTTAAGAAAATCAAAACACACACAAAACAGGAACATCACAACACACACATTACAATACATCGATACACTAAAACAGAAACTCGCAGCCAAAGCACGTAGACTCAAACGACACAAATCATGTACACTACAAAAACAACAAAATAAATTATTCACAAACAATGAAAAACTTTTCTACAGACAAATCAGTACTAAAACAAACACTGATACACAGCACAGTGGCACACTAACAGAAGAAGAACTCACAACTTATTGATCTTCTCTTTGTTACACACAATGCTGTTACACATAATGCTGATGCAGGCTGGATCGAGGAGGAGAATAGAAACTTGCACAACATACCAAGTATGCCCTGTGCTGAAATAAACATACATGACATATGCTACGCCGTTAACAGAACACACAACTGGAAGACACCTGGTGTAGACAACATTCACAATTTCTGGTACAAAAAGTTTACATCACTACATCAGGAACTAGCTAAACATCTAACACACATCATCATCAATCCACAAGACATGCCAAAATTTCTTACTCGGGGCATCACCTACATGAAACCTAAAAACACCACCACCACAGATCCCACACAATACAGACCAAATTACATGTCTTCCAACACTATATAAATTATTGACATCCTGTATCACAAACAAAATATACAAACATGTTGAAGAACACGACATTCTTACAGAACAACAAAAAGGTTGCCGTAGAAATCACGGGATGCAAAGAGCAGTTACTCATAGATTCAGTCATTCTACGGCAAACACACAAACAACACAGAAACATACACATAGCATATATAGACTACAGAAAAGCATTCGACAGTGTTTCACACAGTTGACTGCTACATATTCTACACATGTACAAAATACATCCATCACTCATTGCATTCTTCGAAAACACTATGCAGCACTGGAGAACAACACTACATCTCAGGGTTAGTAACACTTCCATACAAACAAACGAAATATTCATTAGGCGAGGAATTTTTCAAGGAGATTCCTTGAGTCCTCTCTGGTTCTGCCTAGCCCTGAATCCATTATCCAACATGTTAAACAACACGCAATACGGCTACAATATCAGACACGAAAAAACAACACAGTTTACACTCTCACATCTCATGTACATGGACGACATAAAACTTTATGCATCCACACAAAAACAACTTCATCAACTCCTACAAATCACACATTCATACACTAAGGACATACAAATGGAGTTTGGCCTAGACAAATGCAAAAAACTTCACATAGAAAAAGGAATCCTGAAGAAAGAAGATTTTGCACTTGGAAATGGAGACGTTATTGAATCCATGGAAGAGGGCGAGTTCTACAAGTACTTAGGATTCCAACAGGCCAAACTAACAGAACATACACAAATAAAGCAACGATTAATTAAAGAATACCAAAGTAGGTTAAACGCTATACTTAGAACACAGTTAAATGCAAAACACACAGTTAAAGCAATAAACACATATGTCATCCCAGTACTCACATACTCTTTTGGAGTTATACATTGGACTCACACAGATCTCGAGCAACTCCAAAGGAAAACAAGAACAACACTTACTAAGCATAAACAACATCATCCTAAATCCGCCACAGAAAGATTAACCCTTCCACGTAAAGAAGGCGGACGTGGCCTGATTGACATAGTTAACCTTCACTACAAACAAATACAGTCACTGCGAGAGTTTTTCTACAAGAAACAAGAAACATCACAGTTACATAAAGCAGTAACTCTAGCAGACTCAAATAACACACCATTAAACTTACACTCACATCATACAGACATGACACAACACATAAAAAGCATAGACACCATCAAGCAATCGTGGGCTCGAAAGGCACTCCATGGCAGGCATCCTTATGACCTGGCCCAGGATTTTGTTGACAAAACTGCGTCAAACAGCTGGTTAGATCGGGGATGCCTCTTTGGGGAGACGGAAGGATTCATGATTGCCATACAGGATCAGGTCATAAATACTAAAAACTACAGAAAACACATACTCAAAGATACAACACTCACAAATGACACATGCAGAAAATGTCACATCATGCCAGAAACTATACAACACATCACTTCTGGTTGCAAGCTCTTGGCACAGACAGATTACTTACATAGACACAATCAAGTAGCAAATATAATACACCAAGAGCTTGCAAAGAAACCAGGGCTGTGGAGTTGCGTAAAAATCTACCGACTCCGACTTTTCCTTATAATCCAACTTCAACTTCGGCTAAAACACCAAAACTCCATTACTCTGACTCCAATTCCAACTCAACAGCCCTACCAGGGCTGTAGAAGTTGCGTAAAAATCTACCAACTCAGACTTTTCCTTACCATCTGACTCCGACTCCAACATCAAAATTCCATGACTCCGACTTTACAGCTCTGAAAGAAACACAAATCGGTAGACATCAACGAACCATACTACAAGTATATTCCACAGACAGTATTGGAAAACAACACGCACAAAATGTACTACGACAGAGCCATAATCACAGATAAAACAATTCACCACAACAGACCAGACATCACACTCATTGACAAACACAAACACAATAAAATCACATACATTATAGACATAGCCATTCCAAACACTCACAATGTTTGTACATTGTGAGTGTTTGGAATGGCTACAAAACACATGCACTGATAAAATTAGCAAGTACACAGAACTCGCCCAGGAAATAAGACATCTGTGGAGGATGGAAAGGGTGCTTATTGTACCTGTCGTTCTCTCCTGTACAGGCATGGTACCACACACACTACACAAAAGCCTGGGAATATTACAATTGAGTAGAAATACATACATCACACTACAGAAAGCCACTATATTGAATACATGCCACATTGTTAGGAAATTCCTGAATACAGACACTGACACATTTATTTAATTTTTGTTTTTGGTTGCTATGCCTTGACTCTGGTCCGGCATAGTACACAGCCACCGGTGTGAACCAAGTATAACCCACTAAACCCAACATAATAATAATAATAAACTTACTTTTTGAAATCTCACATTATTAAAAGTTTCTGCTAATATGTTTCTAGTTACTATATATAAAAATTTTACTTTCTTCACAATAACTTTATTTTCATAATTAAATATAACTGTTGTTCTGAATTTTAAAAGTCATGTTTAAAAAATATTAATAGTTGAAATAAATATAGCGGATAGAGAAAAATATATTTCATATTTTAAAAAAGCAAAGCAATATATGTTGTTTAAAATTATGAATGGATATTGGAAGAAAGCAACTATACAGTATGTCCGTTTGAATCTTTTTCATCTTTGTTTAGATAATATAAGTATTGCATTCTGTAATGAAGTGCTATATTTTCTTGATTCTGAGACATGTATACATATATATTTTTGCACGTTTTAATGTTTATGTAATTAGACTGATCTTACAGTTGATGTGACTACATTTGATATCAAACTGACAAGTTTCTTTTGATGACCACAAAAAGTAAGTTATGGCATAAATGTCATTACTTGTGAGCAAATCATATCTGTTTATTCTATTATCATTTCAGTCATGTTCACCAATAATATGTAAGTTGAATTCAAGTAAAATATCTTTAAATATAAGTAGATTTGATATCAAACTGACAAGTTTCTTTTGATGACCACAAAAAGTAAGTTATGGCATAAATGTCATTACTTGTGAGCAAATCATATCTGTT
>NW_019384415.1:1155725-1202399 GCF_000671375.1 Centruroides sculpturatus | reverse complement strand
AATTTTATCAGACAATTCATGAATCTGCAACTTCTGTTTACCATGTAGATAAGTTGCTAATTATGATTTATCTTTACTTCTAGACTAATTATTTAAATGATATAACCATATTGATTATTTTTTTATTCAAGATTTTAAGTTAGATTTTTTTAATCAACTAAATTTTGTTTAAAATCTAGAAATTAGCTAATAACTAAGAATGTTTAAGTTTAATTAAACACACTTTCAATATAATTTAGATTTTTTGATATTATATTCCATTTTATAAATTTGATGATCATTAATTATATAAATAATGTAAAAATTTCATTAAGAATTATTTTAATTTCTCATAGTATACTATTTAATTGAAATTTATTTTTTTTTTAAGATTACATTCCATTTATGTTGCTGATTATCATGGTAACAATATGAGGAGACTATTACAAGATGAAAATTTTTCAACGTATTTTTCTATTGCTGTACATGAAAATAATTTATTTTGGACAGAAAGACTGAAACATTTTGTTGAAAAGGTAAGTAAATTAATTTAATATGTAAATGATTGGCATGTAAATACAATACAATTATACAGTGTGTCCCTTTCAAACCTCTCTCATTTCAAAACCTCACAATAAAGAAATTATGAAATATATTAAGCAGAAATTCTGCATTATATTCTTGTTTTAATTCCAAGGCTCTAGAAAAATTATTAATTATCAAATATGTCAAAAAAATAATAAAACTTTCATCAATGTAAAAAGTTTTTCTGAATCCTAATCCTGATATTAAATAAAGAAATTATGAAATATTTTAATACTTACTTGTAAATGTTTATATACAGAATCATCTATCCATTGAACAGATCTCATAACTGTTAAATATCTTGATACTGAAGGAATATTACTTGGAATTTTATTAGTGTTATAAAGCAAACTGTCAAAATTCTAAAAATAATATAAAATGAAATTAATAATTATCTTTGAAATTGTTTGATTTAAAAATTTCATAAGTATCTATATGTGAATTCATAAATGTTTGTATATATTAATTATAGAGAAATAATTATAAATATTAATTATAATAACTGTAATTATAGTTGCATTTGTGTCATAAACTTTTAGGATATTTATTAACTCTTTCCACACACAAGCTGTCTGTGACATCATTACTTTATTCCTGGAAGCTCATCCCATTTTCCCACACACTGCAGAGCAACTTTTTGATCACACTATATATACAAGGTTATTCAAAAATGTCTTAATAAATAACTTTGTTTTTTTTTGTTCTCTAAAAGAATCATAAAAGATAGTATTATATAGACATAGTATCAGAAGAAGTCATGGAAATGATATCTGGTGCTCTGAAAGGCTATCAGAATAAAGATAAGTCTTCCACAAACACATGGCCAATCCACTTTCTGAGTTCAAGTAGAAGTTTAAGAATTCTTAAGTAGAAAAAGAACCAAACAAAAGTCATTATCATATGAAACAAAAGTTTATTTTACAATCCTCTTACAAGCTTACAATAACCATAACAAATGCTTAATTAATAATTACTCATTCACAATGTCTTAAACTAACTTAAAACTAGAAGTAATGGAAGTACAAGTGAGGATGTATTTCAGTATTACTAACATTTTAGTAGTGTTAAAATCAAGTGTTTTGTTACAATTATAGAATCTTTCATTTTGCATTAAATCAATTTTCTGATTTAGAATGTTTAAATGGCTGATATTTATTTTAATATTTATTCCATGTACTGACATGGCCATTGACCAGTCAAGTGAATGCATGACCTAACTTCAAAAAACTAAACAAAAAGGTTCTATTGGAGAAAATGCACATCACAATCGTAGATCGTAAGGTGGGGAGAAATTGACCACCAGGAAGAGTACATACCATTGGGCTGTCATGGTCCCTTGAATCACTACCAGA
Source organism: Centruroides sculpturatus (assembly GCF_000671375.1). NCBI lineage: Eukaryota > Metazoa > Arthropoda > Arachnida > Scorpiones > Buthidae > Centruroides > Centruroides sculpturatus. The sequence continues at coordinate 1,200,483 of NW_019384415.1, read as the reverse complement.
GGAGACAGTTGTATGTGATTGCACCACTGACTATCATACCAGCTGTTGGGACAGTGTTCTGCTCCAAATTGTAGGCAGGATTGAGGCATTCACCATGGGGCCTCCAGATACAAACATAGCTGTCATCAGTGCCCAAACTGAAGACAATCACTGTAGACAATCCAGTTCCATTCCATTGCAGTCCGATCCCATTGGGAGTGACACCACACCAAATGGAGGCAATGGTGGGTGGCTGTCAATGATAGCATATGTAATGGCCACCACAATACCAAATGTTCCTCACCCAGGTGTCTTGAAATGGTATGGACAGACACAGGAGCCTGTTCAGATGGCAGACAACAGTATGGTTGACTTTTGCATGCTTGTTGAAGAACCAGGTAGTCCTCTCAGCTAGTGGTCTGCTAAGGGCATCCTGAGCCTGAGCACTGTGTGTGCAAGTTCTCTGTCATACACTGATCCCAACACCTCCTCACAGTGTTGTCAGAATTACCTAGGTGGAGGCTACTCAGCCAGATGACCATCCAGCTCCTCTCAACCCAATGATCCTTTCCCTTTCAAATTCATATGGTCTTTAATTATGACATAAAGGCATCTCTAGTGATATAGTGTCCCTCTACAACAGGTAAACTTCAGACAGAATACCTTTGTATGCTTTTTTTTATAGGCCAGGGAAATGCACTTTAATGCCCTCTGCTGGCATTACACAATGAACCATCATGCTATAACTCTAATCATTTCCATATCTGCTTGAGACTTATCTGCATGCTAAGTTTCACAGTGATACAACTCCTTGGTGTGCTAATTTTTATGGTAAAGAGTGTAATTTGTTTATACATACACTTATAAATTAACATATATTAATATTATATTTTTATAATATTAAACATTATAAAAAAATTTTGATTNTGCACCTAAAATAGTTCAGTATAAGCTGTTCTTCAGGTTAATCCTCTCCCTCTCCCCCATGTGGGAATTTCGAAAAATCCCTTCTTTGTGTGCATTTTCATGATGTACCCTAACTGTGTACAAAATTTCACCTCTTTAGGTTCAGCGGCTTGCTCTGGGCAATGAATCAGTCAGTCAGTCAGGACAAGTAATTTTATATATTTAGATTACTTATTCTCAAATATCTTCATTTGTAAAAAGTAATTTTCATTTTTGTATAGTTTGTTGCTAAACTTTGGAGATGATATTACAAAATCTATAATGATTTACATATGCTATTTATATAACCCAGTAAATTGTAATTATTATATTTTCTAGCAAAGACATCTTGTTATTGGAAAATTATATATAATTTTATAATTAAAAGAACCTCAAAAAAGGCTTTTCTAGTGAAAGCTTTTTCATATTTAATAGAATAATTTAAAATTGTAAAAATAATTAATTTTATCAGACAATTCATGAATCTGCAACTTCTGTTTACCATGTAGATAAGTTGCTAATTATGATTTATCTTTACTTCTAGACTAATTATTTAAATGATATAACCATATTGATTATTTTTTTATTCAAGATTTTAAGTTAGATTTTTTTAATCAACTAAATTTTGTTTAAAATCTAGAAATTAGCTAATAACTAAGAATGTTTAAGTTTAATTAAACACACTTTCAATATAATTTAGATTTTTTGATATTATATACCATTTTATAAATTTGATGATCATTAATTATATAAATAATGTAAAAATTTCATTAAGAATTATTTTAATTTCTCATAGTATACTATTTAATTGAAATTTATTTTTTTTTTAAGATTACATTCCATTTATGTTGCTGATTATCATGGTAACAATATGAGGAGACTATTACAAGATGAAAATTTTTCAACGTATTTTTCTATTGCTGTACATGAAAATAATTTATTTTGGACAGAAAGACTGAAACATTTTGTTGAAAAGGTAAGTAAATTAATTTAATATGTAAATGATTGGCATGTAAATACAATACAATTATACAGTGTGTCCCTTTCAAACCTCTCTCATTTCAAAACCTCACAATAAAGAAATTATGAAATATATTAAAATAAAATTACATAAAATGAAGGACATGTCCAAACATTTATTTAGCACCCTTTAGTGGATCTCTACATGTGAAGCATTTGTAGCATGAACAAGATTAAGCCTGTATTTAATTTCTTTCCAAGTTCTTTCCATGTCCATTGTCACTGTAGCAATCACAACACAGATGCAAGTTCTTAACTTAGGGGTGTCATCCACTTTAGTTACATACATATGGTCTTTTGTGTACTCCCATAAAAAGAAATCCAGTTGGGTAATATCCAGGGAATGTGGTGACCAGAAAATGGATCTGTTGCATTTTATCCAGCAGTTAAGAATTTATTTAGGAACTTGCAAACATCTATAGTCCAATGGAGAAGCTCCACTCTGCTGAAAGATATTGCTGGGTTTTACAAGTCTTCTATCTGAGGATACATGAAGAGTTCAAACATGTTAAGATACACTGAACCATTCATGGCTTTTCAAGCAAAGGAAAATGGTGTGATTATCCTGTCTTTCATTAGCCCATCCTTGATGCTTGATAAATGTTACTACTTACAATGTTACTTCAATAGACTAACGAGATTGAGCTAAGATGACCTCCTAAATATTTACTATTATGAATATTAGTCTAATAAAATAATTAAAATAATTCCATGCAATTAGTGACAGAAATAAGATGGACACTGGAGATCACTAATTATGAGGCATTATATTGAGTCTAAGACACTTTATTTTCAGAGAATCTGAAAAAAGTGCATCTCACATTCAAGTAAATATGATAATTCTTATACTATGTATAATTCTATTCATTCTACTCAATGAAAGAAATTTTAATATTTTAAATTTTGTTTATTCTCATGATTTAAAATATTTTTAATAATTTTATCAAGAATATTTAATTAACTTTTCAGATTGATAGATGGAAACTTAAAGAAGTTGATTTTTTAACAGCAACATATCCAGACATTTATGATGTTCGCATTCTTCATTCATCACATCAACCACCAGGTACTAAAATAAATATTTCAATTTGTAACTGTAATCCGTTTTTCTTTCTATTAAATTAATATTTTTAAAAAATTCTGTTATTAAATTTTATAAAATACATCTTATACTTTATTGATTTGATAAAAATATATTTTTATATACTATTGGTATGCTTTTTAATAAAATTAAGTTTAACTTTTATTTTAATATTTCCAAAATATAGAATGAAAATTATAATTATTTTTCATTTTAAATTTAAATTAATTCACAAATAGAAAATATGGTTTTTAGAAATAGTGAAGAAAGTTTATTTTTAGAAAACAAAATGGTAAACTTTGAAACTGATATATAGTATCATTTCTTTGNATATATTAAAATAAAATTACATAAAATGAAGGACATGTCCAAACATTTATTTAGCACCCTTTAGTGGATCTCTACATGTGAAGCATTTGTAGCATGAACAAGATTAAGCCTGTATTTAATTTCTTTCCAAGTTCTTTCCATGTCCATTGTCACTGTAGCAATCACAACACAGATGCAAGTTCTTAACTTAGGGGTGTCATCCACTTTAGTTACATACATATGGTCTTTTGTGTACTCCCATAAAAAGAAATCCAGTTGGGTAATATCCAGGGAATGTGGTGACCAGAAAATGGATCTGTTGCATTTTATCCAGCAGTTAAGAATTTATTTAGGAACTTGCAAACATCTATAGTCCAATGGAGAAGCTCCACTCTGCTGAAAGATATTGCTGGGTTTTACAAGTCTTCTATCTGAGGATACATGAAGAGTTCAAACATGTTAAGATACACTGAACCATTCATGGCTTTTCAAGCAAAGGAAAATGGTGTGATTATCCTGTCTTTCATTAGCCCATCCTTGATGCTTGATAAATGTTACTACTTACAATGTTACTTCAATAGACTAACGAGATTGAGCTAAGATGACCTCCTAAATATTTACTATTATGAATATTAGTCTAATAAAATAATTAAAATAATTCCATGCAATTAGTGACAGAAATAAGATGGACACTGGAGATCACTAATTATGAGGCATTATATTGAGTCTAAGACACTTTATTTTCAGAGAATCTGAAAAAAGTGCATCTCACATTCAAGTAAATATGATAATTCTTATACTATGTATAATTCTATTCATTCTACTCAATGAAAGAAATTTTAATATTTTAAATTTTGTTTATTCTCATGATTTAAAATATTTTTAATAATTTTATCAAGAATATTTAATTAACTTTTCAGATTGATAGATGGAAACTTAAAGAAGTTGATTTTTTAACAGCAACATATCCAGACATTTATGATGTTCGCATTCTTCATTCATCACATCAACCACCAGGTACTAAAATAAATATTTCAATTTGTAACTGTAATCCGTTTTTCTTTCTATTAAATTAATATTTTTAAAAAATTCTGTTATTAAATTTTATAAAATACATCTTATACTTTATTGATTTGATAAAAATATATTTTTATATACTATTGGTATGCTTTTTAATAAAATTAAGTTTAACTTTTATTTTAATATTTCCAAAATATAGAATGAAAATTATAATTATTTTTCATTTTAAATTTAAATTAATTCACAAATAGAAAATATGGTTTTTAGAAATAGTGAAGAAAGTTTATTTTTAGAAAACAAAATGGTAAACTTTGAAACTGATATATAGTATCATTTCTTTGATTTGAATTTCAAAATAGCTAGACCTAAATAGTGTTTAGGGCATAAATAATATGAAAATGATGTTTGTTTATGATCTTAGTTAATAAAATAAACTGCTCATTATTTTTGACAAAATCTATTTCATATTTGACTGTCTTTGACATTGATATTAAGATTTGAGTAGTAATGTACAGGTACTCCTCACTTTACGACCTATCTGCTTAACAACCACTCCCACTTATGACCAATTGAGTTTTGACCTGCAATTTGGGAAATGCCCTTTCTCAGCTTGAGTGTCGATCAGTGGCGATTGGTGACATGCTCACTGAGCATACTATAGGCTTGCTATGCACTTTTTTAGTCAGTTTGATGTAATTTAAACAATTGCGGGTCTTGCCAATGCACTTAATTTAGATGTTGAAGTGGAAGACATTGCTGAATTAGTGGATTATGCCAATGGAGAGCTAACAAATGAAGATTTAATAGAGTTAGAAGCGATGCAGTATTTGGAAGAGGAAGAAGACAAAAGAACTGAAGAAGTGAAAAAGAAATTCATGGTACACACCAGCTACCCATGTAGGGTTAGCTTGTGTGTTCTCCAAAATTAATGCAGCTATGTTGGAACTTGAGGCTATGGATCCAAATACTGAATGTTTTAACATAAAGTTGAACGTGGGAAGAGTGAACTTTTGAAGTGCTATAGAGAAATTTATCAAGAAAAAAAAATTACAATGTTTTTCAACTGTTACATCCAAGACCTCTGCCCTTGAAGGTACAACTATTTCATCGTGTCATCTCCCTTACCTGGAAAAAAAACCTCTACAGCTCCAGATAACCAAATAAAAAAATAATATGTACATATGCATGTCTTTTTATGAATAAATTTGAAGTTTGTTGCATAATTTTTATAATTTTACAATGATCTGATATTTCTGGCGCAAGCTCCTCGCTTAATGACATAGTCGTCGGAACAGAACTCAGTCGTAAAGTGAGGAGTACCTGTATGTATGTATAGTAAGGAAATATTTGTTACTAAATTCTTCATAACAAATGGAATATATTTTAAACTTAAAAGGAAATTTGTGAGCAATCTTATAATCATCTATAATAATTGAAATTTTAAAGATAAAACTTTATTTTCTATGATCTATGATAAATAATCTATGATTATTTACTCATTTTAAAATTTTTTATTGTTGAAAAGCAAAAAGAAATCCATGTAATCATAAAAATGGACATTGTTCTCATCTATGCCTTCTTGCAAGCAATTTATCTATTACCTGTGCTTGTTCTTATGGATGGAAACTAAACAAGGATGGGAAATCATGCAGTGGTAAAAATATATATTTTAATTTAATTTTTTAATTTTTTGATATATAAACAGTAATACTTTTAATTAATTGTTGACTTTTTTTATTTTTTAGAATATAATAGTTCATTCATTTACATAAAAAATGAAGAAAAATATGAAGTTATATATTTTGTAGAAAAAGAAAATTTAAATCATTTTATTTATCCTCCTGTAAAAGTGAAATTGGTAAGGAGAAAAGTATAATTTTTTTATGATGATAAAATTTATTAAAAATGTGTATTTTTATAAGTTATCAGCATATTAAAAGATATATTATATTTAATATATTACATATTGTTCTTTCATTTTATTAGAAATCTGTTAATACTTTTTAGATTTGAGTTTTCATTAGAAAATACAGTCCACTCATGTTAATATGAATTGCTATGGGAANATCGTTACTTTTTGCCCAGCGAAGCGGGTCCTTGCAGCTAGTTCTAAATAAAATTAAAACAAAAATTAATTATTGACTGATATAGAAGTTATCCATTTTAATATCTGATATTCAGTTAAGATATCAAATTTTCAAAAATTCTTAGGCTTTTAATACACAGTTACATACATATAAAACAATGATATTAAAATTCACATTTACTTAAATTCACAGAAATCAATTTTCTTAATCCTCAAGTACTTTATGTATCTCTGGCACCATTATCTTACTGGTACTATTCTTTAATCCTGATGTAATACTGTGATTAATTAATAAAAGTAAAATAAAAAATAATTAAATTTGAACATGACACCAATAGCATGGGATGAGATATGTTTAACACAGTGTACTTCTTTATGATGGCAATAATTTTTAAGTATTTTTTATGAAAAATTATATAAAAAAATGCACAAATAATTTTTTTGCATACCAAGGAACCTAAATTTTAAAATGGTATCAAGTTTTGCAAGTTTTTTACTTCTATTTTCAATATATTTAAAAAATACAACCCTATTTGGTTTTTTAAAATTTATTAAAAATGTGTATTTTTATAAGTTATCAGCATATTAAAAGATATATTATATTTAATATATTACATATTGTTCTTTCATTTTATTAGAAATCTGTTAATACTTTTTAGATTTGAGTTTTCATTAGAAAATACAGTCCACTCATGTTAATATGAATTGCTATGGGAACAATTGTTAGTTTGCTTTATTGAAAATTCATACTAATGATTTTCAGGGTCAAGATTAAGGTTGTATTTTAATAAGATAAGAGTTTTAACAAGATAAGGTTGTAATTTAGGGAGTTAAGGCTTAATAAGTGATCAAAATCTCTAAATTATAATATTTTGAATTGATTTATTATATAAAGTTAACAAAATTAATTTGTTTTTGTAAATAAATTTAATGTTCTTAATTAATGGTTTACAAATCACTATGTACAGTACTCCCTGATATGCAAACTAGGATATATTTGCATAGGACTGCATCCATTTAATTAATTAAAGGGGTGGGAGTCCTTGAACTTTAACCCTATTTTCGGAGTACAGTAGAATGGTCTGCTAAAACAATGTTTGAATTGCTCTACAGTTGTAGGTTTGTTATCAAAAAGGATAACAAACTTTTTATTTGTCAGTGATAAATGGTATGGTAATTGTTTACAGTATTTTGTTAGAGAGGAGTGATGTTAATAAACTTTTTGCATGCAATTGGAGATCGAACCCATTTTTTTTTCCTAATAACTAGAAACTTTTTATTGTTCACATTAAAAAGTGTAAAAAGCATTATTGGAAATAGAGTTGTTTTTTGTGGTGTGAAGATAATTTACAGTTCAGTTTAGCAAGTTTTGGTAAAATTTTTGTTCACTTTATTGCATGAAAATTAACATTGTGACAATATTTCGCTAGGGCAATGACAAAATTTACTTTAATGCAAGAATTCACTTTATTGGTGTTTGCTTTAAGGCAAGTCAACTATATAATTTAAAATGATGATAATGATTTTAATATTACTCATTGCAGCAAAGCTTTTCATATTATAAAAGAAAATATCTAAATTTATTTTGAATTATATATTGATACTACAATTGATATTTTAAAGCAATTTATTAAAAAGTTTAATAGGTTTTAATAAATAGCATATACATTGTAGAACATTTGTTTTACAAACAAAATCTAAGATTAATAGTAAAAACTTTATTCTGCGCTTGGAGAGAAATTTTTCTGAAGTCCATTTTACTGATAGAATTTTTTTGGTTTTTTAGTTTGTTTGAAGAATCTTTTTTTTAGACCACTTGAACTTTTCTCTTCTATATACATTGTTTAAATCTTCTGATTAAAAAATTTTACCAGATTTGAAACTTTTCCTTTTTCCAATAGTACAATTATCAAATTGTCATTGCTCAGATTTCATATCTTTTAGTTTATTGGTACAGATTTAGATCAAACTTTTGTAATATGTCACATGCAATATTGTAAAATTCTTTACAATTGCATGTTTGGTTTTAAAGAATTCCCAAGTTTGATCAGATTTATATAGTATCTATAAAAGAAACAGAAAAGTTTATAACAACTTTGGCTGTGTCTGTGTGACGTTTAATTGTGATTTGTTTTTTATATTCAAGCCACAATTTTGTAAACTAGATTGAATGATTGATGAGTTTTCCACTTTGGAGTTGACAGGTGACTTTAGTTGATCAGACTTTCCAATGTTATCAGACTTCCCCTATTTCAGGGGAAGTCTGATAACATTGGAAAGTTAAATAATATAGGGAGGTTAGAAACCTTCCTATTCTAGAGTTAGTCCAACTACACTACTAATTTTTGACTGATACTCTATGAATTACCAAATTCTGTTCTTCCTTAGGAACTTTTCAATGTCACTTTACCCAAAGTTTTCTAAAAGAACTTTTCCTTCAAATGTTCCCCAAATCATACTCTTGCTTTGACCACATTCCAAAGTACAAATGTTACATTATGGTTCACTGTGAACATGTTTTGTTTTAAAATCATGTATTAATTGATGATGCAAAACCCTATCAACTGACAAATATTTATTTATTATTAGTCAGTTATTCTTTATAATGTTGTGGAGAACAATAATTATACAGAGATCTTTCAGATATTTTTGAAGTTTAAAATATTTTAGTTCTATCAGTTTATCATTGTTTAGTTTTATTAAAATTCTGATCATTACTAATTACAACAATAAATTTCTTTTAAGATTTACTTAAAATTTTTTATATGCAGTAGAATTATGTACATAATCTAATGTTAATTTTTTAGATATACTTAAGCTATATTTTTATTTTTTTTGTTATTATTATATAAAATGAATTAAGTATTTTGGAATGTTTTTTTATCATTTAAATCTGATAAGTCAACAATTATTATTTTCAATGAATGAAATATTTTATAACAATTTAAACATAAATTATTAATCAACTTTTAGGATCATTCTGCAAATATAGTGTATGATCCAAAGATTGAACAGTTCTTTTGGTCACATAGAAATCATTTGAAAACAATGCAAAGAGATGGAAGACAGATTGAAACAATATTGCAGTTGGGTTAGTAAAGTAGTCATATCTAATTGTTTTATTTATAAATGTTATTTATTTAAAATCAGTTGATTTTTATATTTCAATTTAAATAATTTTATATTTACAGCACATATGGAAATAAAATCATTGGCATTAGATTTTAATTCAAATAATATTTATATGCTCATCAGTTCATCTTTAACAGAAGAATATTTTATATCAGTTTGTACTAAAACAGGAGCTTATTTTTCTCATCTTATACATTTAGAGAATGTAATTCCATTAACTATTGCTGTTGACTCACTTAACAGGTAAATAGCTGTTTATTTTATTAAAAAAAAATATCTGACTTTATAACTTCACATTTTATGATTGAAATGTTTCACTTATTTATATATTTTTTCATTATTCATTATTTTTACATGAATTATTCTTTTCATCTGTTTTGAATGAAAAAGAATTTTCCCAAATATTTTAATAATATGAGGGCTACCCAAAAAGTAACTTCTGTTTTCATGTGGCAATGGCAGTAGTGTAAATAACAGTGTCAGTTTTGACAACAGTGTAGTGTTATTTGATACATATCCATCTATGGAAAATTACATTATCATGCTCTCCATTGTCTTGTCACAATTGACATTCAAGAATCCATTCAATGTCCTCATTCAGAATCCTGCCAACTGTGAGGCAACTGATTGGGGAGAAAGTGTCACAACAATCGAGCAGTCAGCACTGTCGCGTGGAAGTGGAAAAACTTATTGAGACAGGTCCTCCATCCCAAACTGTTTATTAAATATAAAAATTTTGCTTACAACTACTGTTTTACTTCGGCATAAGGACTATCCGAAGAATGAATCAGTTCGTAAATAAAGTTTAATCGTTTCGACGATCTTCTCTTTTTCTGGCAAAGATGATGAGGAAAACATAGGCTCTGGGGTGCACAGCACAACTTGAAGGGGTGATTCTTGTAGCAGGTTACACTTGGCGAAACTTGCCAGGATGGGGTGGCGAAAACTTCTTCCGGAACGTCGACCAAGTTTCCATTGTTGAACCGCAGGAAAAATCCAGAAGCGGAGCACACCGAACTACGAACCAAGAACATCACATCCTTTTTTTGCGCGGTTTTTATAAGTTTTTCTGGGTCCCAGATCGAACATTCCGATAGGTCAATGTCAATCTGACCCCGCTGTCTAATTGGGCCCCCCTCCTCGTTACGAATTGTAATGGGATCAGAGCCCAGATTGCGGGGTGAATCAACTCCAACTGACAATTTGTTTTCTATCGAAGATGTTCGATCTAAGCACTCAAATTCATCTATTGTTTCATTCTGAGAAATTCGTTTTTTTTAAGAAATTTCTACAGATATGTCTTTATATGGACATAAAATATTCATTTTGCTTTTGATGGTTTCTTTTTACAATATTATAATAATAATTATTATTATTATTAATTTTTTTATACTAAATTAAAAACATTTTCTGTGCATGAATTTTGACCCACTTCCGGAGCTTCACACAACTGTGAGGTATGCTCATTGATAACATTTCTCTTAGCCAAAAACTGCAAAACTGTTGAAATCCATTGTCAACTGTATAAAGTTTATGAAGAGAACATAATGAGTGAGAGTAGAGTGAGACAATGATGCCCTATGTTAAAAATGGGTAAAAAGATATCTACAATGAGCAGAGAAGTGACTGGCCATTTGTGGTGACTGATAAACTCATACAAAAGTTTATGAAAAGGTTAGAGAGACTTGCTGATTCACAGTTTCAGAACTTTCTAGTGAGTTTCCACAGATTTCACACACAGTTCTTTATGAAGTAGTCATTGATATAGCTGAAATCACAGGTGGCAGAATTCTACAACAATGGAATACAAAAACTCATAACATGCTAAGATAAGTGTATAAATTTCACTGGTGACTATGTTGAAAAATAATGCAAAAGTTTAAGTTGCATATAATAAAATTCCTTTCACTATGCTGATGTTTTTTTAATAACCAAATGGAAGTTACTTTCCAGATAGCCCTTATACTAAAATATTAATATTCCTCAAAAAATTGAATTTTCTTACATATTTATCTTCTAACAAACTGTATTCTTGTTCTGACAAAAAAAGAAGAGAAGATATTAGTTACTTTAAGTAATATATGTCAAAATATTCTTATTTCAATTATTAAACACTAAGTACCTCTGATGTTTCACATTTAAGTGACATCATCAAATCCCATGTTTCTCTTTGATAAAGATGAATTTCTTTATCCACTGGCACAGCTAGAAACTAAAGTATAATTAAAATTAGAAATTATTTTTGCAACATATATAATATTCTTTTAAAATATACTACATATTCTATAGTAATTGATCTTTACAAAAATGCATTTATTTATACTTATTTACTGTTAGACTATTACTGTTAATATCAAAACACCGTGTCAAACTATTTTAACTGTTGTAGTGCATTTTTACACTATATTATATTATATTCATCACTTTGTATTATATATTTATCTAACGTCAATTCTAAAATAAATAAATAAATAAAATGAAATCTCTGGGAAAAACAACTCATATGTTCAGGATAGTGACTCAAATTTCAAAAATGTAATATTTGCAAATTCTAAAATTTTCTCTTTTCCAATTTTTCAAATATAAATAATAAAAAAATTTATTTTCAATATTTTCAGAAAACAACTTTGTGGGAAAGTAACAAATATTTTCCCATAAAGTCCATTAGGAAAAGATATTTCAAATTTGCCAACATATACATGAATTTGCAATCTTAAACATAATGTTTCTTTTTTTTTATTTTTAACATTATATTTCATTTCTTTTATTTAATTACTGTATTGTCCCAAATATAAGTTGATCCCCAATTTTGGAACCTTACTATTTGAAAAAAAATTAGGACCTGAATATAAATAAGTTGCTCTTTTAGTATTAGTCTTATTCACATACAGCATTATAATTTGCATAAAAAAACAAATTTGGAAAGTCATTGAAATAATATTTTATCAATGTCATTGTNAATTTCTTCAAGTATCAATATTACAACATAGATCATTATTACATTTAGAAGATATGGTACAGATCTTCTAAATGTAATAATGATCTACAGATCTTCTTAAAATACTAAAAAATCATCTAAGTATTCTACTGTTATTTCTAGAATTTTACATTTTTAAATCAAACAGTTAAAATATTTAAACTTAAAAAATTTTTTTAATGTTATCATTAAACAACAAAAAAAATCAAAAAATAATTTTAAAATATAACATAATAAAAAAATTAAGAAATGAAGAAATGAAAAAAATTCATCAATAATTAAATTTTGATACTATTATACTTATCATTCTGATTCATCTGTACTGAATTAATTCATCTTTTATTTGTAGTACTGTTTTATGTAATATGCTTAGAATATACGCTCGTTGACAAAAATGTTATGCAATCAGATAGAATTGTTCAAATTACTGCATGCACAACTTGGCATCCAATTATGTCTCAGGCAGATATGTAAATGATTACAGTTGTGGTCAATTGTTCACTAGCTATTAGTCTTAAAATCACTATCCAGTATTCTATAAAATAGCTCAAGGTTCGTTGTGTTCAGGATTTTCTATTTATTAGTTATTTGGTGATCTTTAAATGCTAGGTAGCTCTGTATGACACAGTCAGAAACATTATGCATAACTGACAGAGTTTGAGAAAGATTGAATCATCATGCTGAGGAGAGCAGGATGGCCTACCTCCCATCTAGGCTGTTCTGATCTGATTGTGAGGAGGTATTGAGGCCAATTGATTTTGAGTGCACTCACACTTGGCAGGCAGATTCTGGATGCTTGAAGACACAAACCACCAGAAAGAGATACCAGTCTAATTGTGAGATAAACACAAACAGTTGCAACACCTGTTTTGTCCACAATTCAGAGACAGGTGGAAACTATAGAACACTCTCTCCTTTAAATTGTAATGTTTTTCCACAGGTAATTGTCTTTTTACTATGATATTGTGATCAAACTTAAACATTGTCATTATATTTGCATTAATGAAGTTTCATTTGATTTCAGTGCCTTGTTAATGCACAGTCATTTTGCCAATGAGCATATTAGTATTATATATTACATTTAATATTAATATATATTATTGTAATTTAATGAGTGTATTATTGTTATATATATACATATATATAATAACTTTTTATTTTTGTTATGTTTTATATTTTCTGTTTAATTCAATTACCTGAGTTGTAATCTTCCATCTTGTTTGTATGTTATTCCTTTCTAAAATATTTCTAGGCCTCTCATATCTTCTGTTATTCTCAAATTTCTAGCTATTTGAATCTTTTTGATGATGTCTGCAATGTCTAAATTTCAAAATCTTGCAAAACTTATTATATAATTAATATAAGTTTTATTATAATATGCAATTATTAAAATGCAAAAAAATAAATCTTTTAAACAAGTAAAAAATGTTTATGATTTTATAATTGTTATAAAAATATTTTTATACATGAAATATTGTATTTTAAATAGAGACAATATTTATTTGGAAATTGGTCATTTAAAAAATTTTTAAATTCTTTATTTAGATATTTATCTTCAGCCTGGCCTGAGAAAACTTTGCTGGATAGCAACTACTTCAGGTGGTCTTATGTGTACGTCATATTCAGGAAGGTTAATTAAAACCATAAGTGAGCTGACTCCATCATCTGTAACTAGTGGTCATGATTTTATAATATATGTATTAAAAGAACAGGTTTATAAAGTATCAAAAAATAATGATTCAAAAATAATTGGAAATATAAGAGGACCTATTATTTATATGACTACTGTTGATCCTCTGATAACTGAAGGTAAATGCTATAAAATAAAAATTACCATTCTTATTGCAATTATAGTTTAATTATCATTAATTGAGTGAATTTTTATAGATAGTCATTTTTTACCTGATATTGGATGTGAGTCTGTTGTCATTCCATTATTTGATAAAATTTTCTGTATGCCCAAAGTTGGTAAGTAAAAGATTTGAATGTTTTTAATTATTAAGTAACAACAAAAATTATTTTGTAAATAAAATAATTTGCTCAGTTGAAAATAAAAAATTTAGATAAAATCTATTTAATAATACTAAATTATTTCATACTGCATATAATTTGACAGGCTCTGTGTTAAATATAGCTCTTTCAATATCATTAGTATAGAAGTAATTGCAATACAGTAGACCCTTGATTTAACTGACAAAAAATTTATCCTAAAGGAAAATTTTTAAATTTATTTTTAGTTCCCATATAGAGCACACTAAAAGATGGACCAATGAGTCAATGTACATTCAATGTATATTATAAGTATGAATAAATTATTATAACGTTTTAGATCTTGTTTATTGTAAGTTTATTTTTAATATATATAAGGTAGCTTCAAAATGTTCCCGGAATTGATTTATTACTCAAAAGTATGGGCATTATTAACAAATCAAACAATGTGTCCTTCAAAGTATTGTCTTTTGGCAATCACACACTTTATCTAATGCTGGTATAGCTGCTGGAAACATTCTTGGAAGCTGTCTCATGACTGCACCTGCAATATAGATGTTGTACTCTGTATAACCTCATCCCATATCCTCATTCTGAAAATGGCATCCCTTGATGGCATCTTTCAAGAAGGTAAGGAATGGGGGGGAAGAGGTAGAAATCTCATGAGGTTTGTCGTGAGCATTCATGGCACCATGCATGTTCAATTTATCATGCAGAATGGAATGATAACTTCCAACTGAAATTCCTGCTGACTTGATGATCTGCTCAACTGACTGCTTTCTGTCTGACCTCACAAACTCACTTACAATCGACACTTTCTCCTCAGACATTGATGTCAACAGACAATCAATTTGCAAATCAAAAACAATACTCTCTTCCTTCACAAGAGTTTTTGCCAGTCATAAACTTCAGAATGCTTCATGGAAGATTTCAACATAGGCATTCTGAAGCATCTTCAAGGTCTCAGAGGGTTTTTCCTCTGAGACCTTGAAGATGCTTCAGAAGGGAACATATTTCTCTATTGAAGATGCTTCAGAAGGGAACATATTTCTGCTTGAAGATGCTTCAGAAGGGAACATATTTCTCTATTCCTTACATGTTTAGTTAACACATGCATTACATGCTCCCTTTTTTCATCATCTCTAATTGACTACCCAGCATAATTCTGGGAACTTTTTGAAGCTACCTTGTATTTATTTAAAACATATTCAATTTAATGAACTTTTGGCAACAGTGGACACACCTTTCCCTAATTAGCCCATTAAATTGAATGCCTACTGTAATTTTATTATATTATAAGGATATTTATTTTGTTCATGTGAAAGTTTTTTTGTTTTGTTAATGAAAATTATTCAGTTATACTAACTCATAAACCTAAAATTTATTTATATTAAAGTACTAAAACTATTTGAAATTTTATAAATTCAAAACTGAAATAATTATCATTCAGCAATCTAAGATATTTTATTTTTCAAAGAATTATTTTCTGCTAAGGAAAATATGAAGTATGGTCAACATGCAGCTTTTAAAAATAAAAATATGATCAAATGACACAAAACTCATGAAAACAGACATTTTTAATATATGTAGACTGATTTATATTAAGAAGTTTATTTAAATTTCAATAGAGAGAGAACTTAATTCCATTATCTAAATAATTTTGTATTGAAATTTTCTGAATGTTAAAATGCAGGAAAATGAAATAAAAAATTTATCTTATTTTGATTTCAGTTTTTATTTTTAAATAATATATTTAAATGTATTTAAATGAAAGGCTTAATAATTTTAAAAATTTGAATTTCTTATATCTGTGAAGCGGCGAGCTTCTCCCCACTTATCGGCTTCATTGTCAGGGATGGCCTTGTTAACTGAGTGGGGAGGGGTAGTGAAGTCGTGATGAGGCGTCGGCATTACTCTAAGATGACTCATTATTAAAATTAAGAATAACATATTTAATATAAAACAAATGATACAAATACATGCAAATACATTCTAAATTCCAACAAGAAGAAAGTAATAATGATAATAATAATATTTCCGCGTTGCAACAATAATAGACGGCTGATGTCCGTCTTTCCTGTCTGTGGGACCGCCGAAGGTCTTCAATCCGATAACTTACTAAGTCTAAACTAAACCGAGAGAAGCTAATTATTTCTAAGTCTAGACTAAGCCAAGAGAAGTGAATTATTTCTAAGTCCCAACCTAAACCGAGAGACAACTATTTTCTAAGTCCCTATCTGACCCGAGAGAGAGGGAAGCAAAAATATTCTAAGTCTTTACCTCGTTTGGAGCGGCGATCAGAAGCTGCAAAGTTTCCAAAGGCAGAGAAGGCTTGAGGAGTCCAATCCTTGGCTTCTTCCCCCAACGATCGCCCGGAGGTGCGGGAGCGATCTCCTTTTATACCCGATTAACATGGGAAAAATCTGGGACCCTGCTGACGTAATTGTCTTTGCAGCGTGTGTTGTTTACTTGAATTTGACAGTTCTCCAGATTTATTACCGTCTCCTCCATCATGGGTGACAACATTATATAGACATCTCTTGACCAATTAGTATTAAATTCGTAATCACCTGGGGAGATGACTGGCCATCCTTGGTAACGTGATATAGTTACTCACCGTATGGTCTACCCTTGTAGTTGACCTGCAAGGTCACTCCATACAGTAACATGGTTAATTATTTGCACACTGCCGATATCTTAGCATCGAGCAATCCCCTGGGGAGAGGGGAGTTCTTCCGCGGTTGACTAGGACGACTTACCCATTTAGGTGGTCACCCTTTGAAACTATGCAGTACATTGTCTGGGAAATAGACCTTGTGACCTGGATAAAGGGGTGAAAATGGGAGAAATAAGGGAAATAGTGACGAAAGAAAATTCTAAATGGCCTTTTATTATTAAAATTCTTAAAAGAGTGTCTGATTTCTCATATATCTATAAGTTTTATATAAATATATTTAATGTAGCTGTTATAAAATTAGAATAATTTTTTTTACTTTTTAATAGATGGAAGAAACTTTCTGACTTTTTCACATAATGGTATCTTGGAAGGGTTTCAAATTAAATCTGAAAATGTAAATTGGAATCTGTTTCCAGTTAAATTGTTTGACATGTCATTAAATGATGATTTTGACATCATTATAAGAAATGAAACAATTTACTGGACAGATCATAAGATTGGAGGTATTTTTTCTATTAAAAGAGATGGCACTCATAAACATCTTATTGCATCTTTTGAAGGTGAAATTAAACAAATAAGTATTGATTGGATCTCAGGTAAATTTTTATAAATTTTTAACTTGTGTAATTTTAATAGTAATTTATTTTAAAAATATATATTTAACCTGATATTGGATGTGAGTCTGTTGTCATTCCATTATTTGATAAAATTTTCTGTATGCCCAAAGTTGGTAAGTAAAAGATTTGAATGTTTTTAATTATTAAGTAACAACAAAAATTATTTTGTAAATAAAATAATTTGCTCAGTTGAAAATAAAAAATTTAGATAAAATCTATTTAATAATACTAAATTATTTCATACTGCATATAATTTGACAGGCTCTGTGTTAAATATAGCTCTTTCAATATCATTAGTATAGAAGTAATTGCAATACAGTAGACCCTTGATTTAACTGACAAAAAATTTATCCTAAAGGAAAATTTTTAAATTTATTTTTAGTTCCCATATAGAGCACACTAAAAGATGGACCAATGAGTCAATGTACATTCAATGTATATTATAAGTATGAATAAATTATTATAACGTTTTAGATCTTGTTTATTGTAAGTTTATTTTTAATATATATAAGGTAGCTTCAAAATGTTCCCGGAATTGATTTATTACTCAAAAGTATGGGCATTATTAACAAATCAAACAATGTGTCCTTCAAAGTATTGTCTTTTGGCAATCACACACTTTATCTAATGCTGGTATAGCTGCTGGAAACATTCTTGGAAGCTGTCTCATGACTGCACCTGCAATATAGATGTTGTACTCTGTATAACCTCATCCCATATCCTCATTCTGAAAATGGCATCCCTTGATGGCATCTTTCAAGAAGGTAAGGAATGGGGGGGAAGAGGTAGAAATCTCATGAGGTTTGTCGTGAGCATTCATGGCACCATGCATGTTCAATTTATCATGCAGAATGGAATGATAACTTCCAACTGAAATTCCTGCTGACTTGATGATCTGCTCAACTGACTGCTTTCTGTCTGACCTCACAAACTCACTTACAATCGACACTTTCTCCTCAGACATTGATGTCAACAGACAATCAATTTGCAAATCAAAAACAATACTCTCTTCCTTCACAAGAGTTTTTGCCAGTCATAAACTTCAGAATGCTTCATGGAAGATTTCAACATAGGCATTCTGAAGCATCTTCAAGGTCTCAGAGGGTTTTTCCTCTGAGACCTTGAAGATGCTTCAGAAGGGAACATATTTCTCTATTGAAGATGCTTCAGAAGGGAACATATTTCTCTATTCCTTACATGTTTAGCTAACACATGCATTACATGCTCCCTTTTTTCATCATCTCTAATTGACTACCCAGCATAATTCTGGGAACTTTTTGAAGCTACCTTGTATTTATTTAAAACATATTCAATTTAATGAACTTTTGGCAACAGTGGACACACCTTTCCCTAATTAGCCCATTAAATTGAATGCCTACTGTAATTTTATTATATTATAAGGATATTTATTTTGTTCATGTGAAAGTTTTTTTGTTTTGTTAATGAAAATTATTCAGTTATACTAACTCATNTTGGCAAAGATTATTTTGGCACCTGTAAATTATATTAAATATTTGGAATACCTTGTTGATTGTAAAATCTTAAAAAAAATTATAAATTAACAAATAAAAATTTTGAAAATTTGAATAGTAAATGGCAGATTGCCTTTTCTCTATCACTGCCACAAGAATTAGTAATGATTTCATGATGTTTTTATATGACCATTAAACTTTAAGATATTCTAACATATGCTGCCAATATTTCAAAACATTGAACTTGATGAAAGAAATGTTACATGATATTGATATTTAATTTTTACATTCATTGACAAAAAAGTTATGCATCAAGGAGGCTGAATTGAAATTGATTGAAACCTTATCAGTTCAAATGTAACGCCAATGGTAATTAGTGATTATAATATTATAGCAAAGGAACAATTTTCTGTGAAACAACTGTACAATTTAAAGGAATCTTTACTATCTTGTAGGACTTCCTTTTGCCTGGATAGTGCAAAAGGAAGTCCTACAAGATAGTAAAGGATTGGGCATAGTGGGCATAATATGCTATCCTGCAAGAGATTTGCCCATAGATGTTACAGCTACTACTCAATATTCCTCACACCCATAGATGGCTAAAGCTGGCATACCATCTGCTCCCATAAATGCTTAGGCAACAAATCTGTAGACTGAACAGGTGAAGGAAATGTGGAATCATGATGGAGACATTCTTGGGAAATCCTAGTCGTATGTCTTAACATTATCTTGCTGAAAACGTCTGCAGCTATGCCATGAGAAATAATACATAAGGATGCACAATTTCTTGAACATATCTCTGTGCCATCAATGTCTCTTGCACCACTATTAGGGATGATCAACTGTCTTATAAGAAGGTTTTCCAGACCAGCATGTCAGCAGTGGGAGCAATTTGCCACTTAACAATGAACGCAAGATTGAAGCACCCACCAGTGGTTCTCCATACTCTAACATAGTGGTAATCTATTTCCAAACAGAACTGAGATTCATTGCCAGTTTGTAACAGTTTTCTATCATGGCATAATTGCAAGCAGAGCTGGTCATGTTGGGGTGTTAATGTCAGAACATGTAGCAATCACCATGTATACAATTTATCTGTGCCTGTTAATGATACAGGAAGAGATAAGATTCTGTAGTTAGACTTCCACCTGTCTCTGGATGGTAGATAAATATGCTGTTGCAGCTGTTTGTGTTTGTGTCAAATTCCAGATGATCATCTATCCTGGTAGTCTGTCTGAGGCATCCAGAGCTTGTCCATTATGAATTGCCCTGATCTATTCATCGCCCTCAACAGTTCACAATCAAATGAGAATTCTTTACAGACAGCTGTTATGTACTAAGTGTCATAGCAGGACAAGCAATTATACTTCAACTGGAATCAAAACTAAACACTTAGCTTATAACCTAAGAAAAAGACGCAACATCTCATTCTTCTGTGTCCCCAGTCACAAGGGCATCAGTGGCAACAAAAGAGCTGATGCCCTGGCCAAAAGGGCTTTGGAAATCAACCTCACACCTTCCTTCCATCAACTCCAAATCAGTTATATAAACAGCTATATTCAAGAAACAGCAATCGATACTTGACAAGACGAGTGGACTGTCTCCTCCATGGGTAGAACAACCTACTGTTTTCTGCCCTCGGTGCCAGACTGCCTGAAGATGTCCTACTTCTTACCTAATTATAGTCTAATGCAGGGGTCACCAAAGTGGTCTATATCGACCCCTGAGGGTCAATATAACATTATTGGGGGTCGATGAAAAGACTAAAACTTACAAATTTTGAACCAAATATTGCTAATCTTGCCAAGGATTATCAAGCTTATCCATCTCATTGATTGTCAGTTACAAAAATTATTATTAATGTATATACAATAAATGTAAAAAATGTAAAATTAAAAGATATGTAATAAAATAGTAAGAGCTTTTTTTTTTTTGCTTGTAACACAAACTTTTTGGTGGGGGTCGATGTGAGGTTTTGAAAAGTTGTAGGGGGTCGACGATCAAAAAAGTTTGGCGATCCCTGGTCTAATGCAATGCCTGACTGGCCATGGAAACCTCCCAGCCTACCTTAATCGCATTGTCAAAAGGACAAATGGAAACTGCAGCTGTGATGAGACTTCACTGGGCAATGTATTCCATGTAATCTTGGACTGTCCATGCTACGAAGCAGAGAGACAAGATCTGATTGTATACTGCCTCCACACCAGTCAGAACTGGCCACTGAGTCTTAACTTCCTTTGTTTAAGCAAAGAGACATTTCACAAATACTCGAAATTCATCACCGATTGTAATGCCTTTAGAGCATCCACTCGCAATACTTGTGTTGTAATTTGTATTCTGCAAATGAATCTCAACCCTTGAAACTTGTTGTACCTTATGCAATTGCTTTGCTGTGTCTCTAATGTCTTATCTGCAAGCACCTAATGTCAAGAATAGCCAAATTGGCACTCTGTATATTATAATTATTGTATGCAGTTTTTGATGAATGCGATGTAGGATACAAGAGTGATTCCCCCTTTTACCTTCCCTTCCTCTTCTGAACCCTCCTACCTGTCCCCTTCCTGTACCCCCTTCCTCCCCCCATCCTTCTCTCTTTATATAGGCTAAGTCTTTTGACAGCCTTTTAATCTGTAGTACCAGTCAAATGAGAACAGCCCAGATGGAGGGCAGTTTGGAAAAATGATCATTCTGCTTCCTCCAGCTCTGGCCTTTCTCAAAACCTGTAGCTTGTGTAATTAATGTCTTTGACTGCACTGTACAGGCATGCCTAATGTTTGAAGATCTCCAAACAGCAGATTCATTGAAAATTCTGAACATAGTGAGCCTCTGTAAGTCTTTTCATATGATGTAAGTTAGTAATTTTAAAGCACTCTTGTGGCATTATTTGGTATGCAATCAAACCGTAACTGTAATCATTTAAATACTTGCTCAATACATAGCTATATCGCAGGACAATTCTATGTGGGCATGTAAATTTTTTGTCAATGAATGTATGAACTTTTTCATAGGACCAGATCATTTTATGTGACAAAATAACAAAATATTATATTTATGAATTTTTATTTTAATGTTTATTAAATTTGTTAGTATAAATATAAAATGTTTCCTTTATTTTTGAAATTCTGATCTATTTGTTAGGTATCTATTTTGGAGTGATTCAGGTTCTCAAACACGAATTGAAAGGTCATTGTTATCAGGGTCACAAAGAAAAGTATTATTTTCAACAGATTTATTACATGTAAGTTCAATTACGGTAGATCATGAAGAAAACATGATATATTGGACAGATTCTGCATCTGGTATTATAGAAAGATCAAATATTGATGGTAGCAATAGGCAAGTTATTCTCTCTCAAAAAGAAGGAATTGTATCTTATCCAGTTTCTGTTGCTGTTAATACAAATTATATATTTTTTGCAGACAGGTAATACATAAAATTTTATAACTAAACTATAGCTTTTATATATTTTTTCATTCATATTATCATAATTTCAGTATAATTAAATATATTTAGTTTTTTGCAGAAGTTATAAAGATGGATCTATAATACAAGTGAATAAAAATAATTTTAGTGATTTTAATGTTTTAAAACAAAATTATGGAAGAAATATTGGAAAACTAAGAGTTTTTGATAAAAGACTTCAGAAAGGTAAAATTTAAATAATATATAAATTTAATTCCATAGTTCCATTTTCATTAAACTTTAAACTTAAACAAAACTAGGTACCAACGTCTGCAAGTATAGAGGAAGTTGTGATCATTTATGCTTGTATGAAGGCAACAATAAGTATACTTGTGCTTGTTCTTACAGTAAACTTGGAACAGATCAGCATAGTTGTCTAGGTTAAAATTTTTAAAGACATTTTTTATTAATTTAAATGGTTGAAAACTGAAACAATATTTTAAAATAATTATATCAATTTATTTTTTAGATTATACACAGTTAATGCTCATGGCTGAGAAAACTACAATAATGGCATTGTCTCTTGATGATCCAAATTCTCTAAATCCTCCAGTACCAGCTATAGAAGTTGGTCATAATATAGAGAAAATTATTGCTCTTGGATATGATAGATATCAAAAAGAAATCTTTTTTAGTGATTTATATGAAGAGCCATATTTATTTAGTATTAAATTAGATGGAACTGGATTGCGACCTCTCTTAAAAGGTAAAATTTTGTTTAATTTATTTTGAGATAATATGAAAGTATAATTTACTGAAATAATACTGACCTCAAAACTATTCATTTAATCTTCAATAGTTTAATTTATTGACATATATGTTCTGTTTTATGTGTACATTGGATTTTATCCGTTACTAATTGACATAATAGATATAGCAGGAGGTATTAGGAAAAGAGATATATATTATTTTAAAAAATTAATGATTTTTTTGACTATATATTTATAATTTGATAAAAACTTATGTAATAAATTTATTTTAGATAATACTGTAAGATGCATAGAAGGTTTAACTTATGACCAAATCCATGGAGAACTGTATTGGACTGATAGCGAGACACCTTCTATTTGTCGTTTGCGAGTGGAACAACGTGGTGAAATACAACGGCAACCATTTGAAGCAGAAATTATTCTTCTATTAGATAATGATGACAAACCACGAGGAATCACTTTAGATAGTTGCAATCTGTAATGTTAATTTTATTATTAAATTAATATAAGTTTTAAATTAAAATAATTTAACTTAAATTTAACATATAGTGAAATCTTAATTTAAATTACAATTACAGATATATAATTTATAAAAAATTAGATGTTTAAAATTGCATAAAATGCAGACTGTAAAACTGAATTTTCAATTCTAATTTAATAATAAATGGATAAAGAAACATGAGGAACACAAAAAATATATTTTACTATCACCAATTGAACAGTTTTAAATATGCATTTTTACAAATTTAAGAAAGATGAGTATAAATATATTAAAATAAATGTTATGATCTTAACGTTTATTTATTTATGGGTCAACATGATGAATATTTAAATATAAAATATATATTCAAAAGCAAGCAAGTTAAAAAGCCAATTCTAACTGATGAGAGAAACAATATTTAATACAGTTTTGAGTGAATACTAAAGATATATAGTTAATACAGTTGAACCTGTCTATTTCAAACATGTTTATCTCAAAAACCTCTTTATCTCAAAATTTATTTTTTTCCCTTCATTTTCAGCCTGAATTCAATACATTTTCCATGTTTATCTCATATAATTTCCTCCCAAAACATCTATATATCAAACTAAGGACTGAAGTATCAATTATAATTTCAAAGCTCAGTGACTATTTTGATAGCATAAATTGCAGTTGATAAATATCTCTTGCAATACAGTAATACTTGCAATTAATGTTGCTATTCTCTGATTGGCCACAAGCTTGGTTTGGTTTATTTGTTTACGGAAATTTTATAACTCTTGTTATAAATCGAGACGAAGACTATCATTACACTTGTTGCAAATCTATGTACATTTATGGTGCATAAATAAGAGGAATGTTCTAAGTAATTTGACTAACAATGGTTTTTTTTTATTTATTTTTAATTAATTGTAAATAACAAAAATAAAAATGTGCTATAACCAATAACTTTTATTACTGTAGAACTTCAGTTTTTGTTTGATTTTTGAAAAAAGAAACAATTTTTCTCTACATTTATTCTTCCCTACTTCTATCAGATATAAAACTATAAAGCGATAGAAATAATGAAATTTAATGACAAACATGAGAAGATATTTTAGATTAAATAATAATGAAAAATAAGCTAAAAATTTTACACTATTTTTATTATGTCCAGTATTATTTTTAATATTTTTTATCCTTATTTCTTAATCTTTAATTAAAACTCAATCTTGATAGCAGTTTCTTGGAAAATTAAAATTATAAGGAAATCATTAGTTTTATCTGATTTGAAACATTTGTATTAATCATAGAAAAATGATATCCTTAGACATCTGCATTAATGAATCAAAATATTTTTTATGATTATATTATGCCAAAAAAAAGGTGGTGAGAAAGATATGTTATGCATATGAAATGTCTTAATATGTGTATATCAATAATATCGTAACTGTAATGAGAAAACATTATGAATTAATTTTTGAAATTACTAAAATTTTTGGCAATTTTTAAGTAGTAAATACTACTGGATATGGGTTGATCACAATGATTGTTTTAAAAATTCTATTATATTGTTTCTTTTCAAACTTGACTTCCAGGTTAAAATTTTCATAGAATTTTTTATCTTTATTTTTTAATGTAGAAGATATATTTCAATTAAGCCTGTAGAGAGAATCAAAACTGATAATTTGTTTATAATTTACAAAATATGTGTTTTGAAAAAGAGAAATTTTATTTTAACTTTAAATTGCTTTTTCTAGTGTAATTTCTGAGAATACTTTAAATAAATCAATCATAGTAGTAGAGAAAATGTTTCTCAGAAGAATTTTTTCTCTAAATCAACTTGAACACTTGAAAATGGTAGTTTAAAATTTACATCGATCTAATATCTTTCTTATACTGTATACATCTATAATATATATAAATAATATCTAGTAAGCTAGTTTTATTTGTATAAATTATTTAATTAATTAGAAATAATAATGTAAAAAATGTTTTTTTTTAATTCAGGTATTTGTTTTGGACAAATTGGAGAGAAGATACACCCAAAATAGAAAGATCTTATTTTAGTGGTGCTCAAAGAGAAGTAATCGTTTCTGAAAATATTATAAGACCAAATGGTTTAACACTTGATCTTTCTTCAGAAACATTATTTTGGGCTGATGCTAAAAAGGATGGTTATGTTATTTGGAATTGTGATATTGATGGTTCAAGAAGAAGGGTAAGCTAAACTATGAAACTATAGTTAAATAATGTTTGTGTTTGAAAATTAGATAGAATGTTATTTTTTTAATTTTCAGCTTAAAATTACAGCTAAAATTTTGTATAGATTGGCAGAATACAAATACATTTATTTTATTCTTGTAGATTATATCTGAAGGAACAGGCCATCATCCATTTGATATTGTTGTTCATGGTAGTTTTCTTTATTGGACTGATTGGGAAACTGGTGCTTTGCTACAAACAGAAAAATCAACTGGAAAAGGTCCTGCTATTATAAGAAGTAATTTACAACAGCCAATGGGTCTTTTTGCTGAGTCGTCAACAATTATGAAATGTAATCCAAAAGAATTTGACAAATTTTTCTTTAAGATTTTGAATAATTTCATTATTAAAATTCCTGAGTTACAGATCAGTCATAAAAATTTATTGTGAATAATTTAAATTACAAAAAGCAGGGTGTTAGGCTTTGAGGTTTAATAAAAGAAAAGAGTATAAATTGAAAACTTAACAACTTTTTATTAAATTAAATTATGTCTTCTAGTATGAAAACTTCTGGCAGAATTTTTTTTACATTCAAACACACTTCAAAAGTGCACCAACAGTGATGTAGCAGATGTCCAACTTGTATTCCACTTCAACTAAATATTTATTTATTTGAAAACTTCATACATAAAATTAATTTTTAGGAGGAGGGATAACATTAATTATTTCGGTCAATAAATTATATTTACACCAAATAGACTCAACTGAGTTGATGGAGAATGGTCCATGAATTCTATCTGCTGGATCTTTACAAATAACATTATTAGTATAAAGTACATTATTAGAAAGTGTCCACTTCAACTAAATATTCAATAGCACATGAGATGTAACTTTATCAATAGTCTGACAGATTCTGTGTCAAATCATTCAAGTTATGCATAGATGTATGATACACTTGATTATTTACAAAATCCTAAAAGAAAAATTCCAAGTGAGGGTAAGAACCAATCTACCATCTGAGGAACTCCATTCATCAATTGTTTTATCTACAGTAAATTGCAAAGTAGGGAGGCAACATGTATTATTGAAAAATGGTTCCAGGAGGATGTTAGGGCTAGCATAAGTTGCAGCATGTTAAAATAACTTGTTCCAGTCACTGTGGCCCTTAATTAACATGCACCTATTTTGCCATTCTGTGCATTTGCTAGTCACTGCAGAGACAAGATAGTATTTCTCACAAATGTCAACATAAAATACACACTGAATTCTAGTCTGATACAAATACAATGCAAGTTATGAATTTTTTTTATTAAACCTCTAAGACAGACAAACTGAATTCAAGTTTTTGATAAATCTTTATGGCTGGATCTGATGATATAACAACTTTTAATTTGGTATAAATATTTTAAATTAAATTATTAATTTAAAACCCAAGAACTTAAAACTATGCATATAATATAAATTCTTTAAATTATTTATACTTTTAAGTAATCACTCTTATAAATATTCAAAATCTTATTAGATATTCAGTTTCTTTTCATTAATTAAGAAAAACTATTAGATAATTATCTATACTTATTAAGAAGAAACTATTACAGAAAATACTACATAGTGAAAATAATTAGCTTCATAAATGACATAAGGATACATGTTATCTTATTAAATAAATTTTTTTGAATTTTATATAGTGGTTTCAACATGTTCTAATATAGATATACATTTTTAAATTTCATATTTATAAAAAAAAAAAAAATAGCCAATTATCTTGAATTGCCCGTCTCTAAGACGTGTAGTAAAAAAGATTTGTTAGTCAGTTAAAGTAATTTCATGCTTATTTTTAGCTTCTGAGATTAGCTTATTGTAGCTAATCTCAAAAGTGTATTAAATTAAGATAGTCTGAAAATATTTTTCTGAAATTTTAATCTTATTAAAATAAAAAATTATTTCTTAAAATTAACTTTTAGAATTACAGAGTAGCCTTTATATATATGAAATGTTTCACAAGTAAAATAAAATAAATTTTTTACAGGTATGTCTGTTGTAACAGAAATAGGATCAAAAACATCTTTTCCAACAAATGATTGTTATGAATACTGTCTTAATGGAGATATATGCAATCCACAAAAAGAGAAAAAACAATGCTTGTAAGTTATTTATTATAAAATTACAAATTTGAATTAAATATTGATAATTTATATGTAACAATTATTTTTAAAGTTGTGCTGAAAATATTACATCTCAATGTGGAGTTCATATAGCTTCTGAATCGTATTCTCATAATTCTGAAATAGCAAGTAAGTGTACATAATCATTTAAGAAATATTGAAGAAAATTTCTTTATTAATTTTTATTAAATTATTAATTATTATTTAACTTTTCTTTCAGCTTTTTCAATCATTTTAATAATAATCAGTATTATATTAGTGTTGATATTTATTATGGTTGGCATTACACTTTACCAAAGGTAATTTTTTTACATATATATAGATTTTTCAAACAATAATTGAATTTAAAAGTTCTAATCATTTGAATTTTCTTATAGGAGACAATGTCAGAATCTTCATCCATTTTTCAGTTTGCCTTTTATTAAAAGATATGCTCATCCTTATACTGGGAACTGTACAACAAATATGACTAGAGAATCTTCATTTTGTAATGGTAGTTGTGAAGAGGTAATAATACATTTTAAACATTTAAATCATATCTTAAACTAACTTATGAAATATACATTTAATTATCTTATTCATATATAAAAATATTAGTAATTAGAAATTGTACATTTTTGCTTTCATTTTGAAAATTTAAATGTAGTTAATATTGATTTAATTAGCTCCGATTTGTTTATCTACAAATCAAACTGATTATATTTTCAATTAATATCATTTATTTCAACCTATACATTCAAATAAAAATAATATTTTATACCAGACAAAAGATTATTGAATGAGAAAATGAATTGAAGAGAGATTTAATATTCAGTAATGCTTTATAAATTTCATCACTTCACTAGGTTTTTCATAATTGTCACATATGATGTAAGTTAGTAATTTTAAAGCACTCTTGTGGCATTATTTGGTATGCAATCAAACCGTAACTGTAATCATTTAAATACTTGCTCAATACATAGCTATATCGCAGGACAATTCTATGTGGGCATGTAAATTTTTTGTCAATGAATGTATGAACTTTTTCATAGGACCAGATCATTTTATGTGACAAAATAACAAAATATTATATTTATGAATTTTTATTTTAATGTTTATTAAATTTGTTAGTANACATTCAAATAAAAATAATATTTTATACCAGACAAAAGATTATTGAATGAGAAAATGAATTGAAGAGAGATTTAATATTCAGTAATGCTTTATAAATTTCATCACTTCACTAGGTTTTTCATAATTGTCAATAAAAATTTTATTTAAAATTAATTTTGATTGTAATTTTTAGTGATAGATATTATACAGCTACAGTAGAATCCACTTATTGTTATCAGTCATTTAATGATGATAGAATTAATACTTTCCAAAATGTAAGTTAAAATACATTTATAAAACTTTGCTTATTGTAACCAGAGTTTTGGTTATACTTATTGTAATCTCCAGAACATTTAAAATTCAGTAAATATTTGCTGGATTTTAAAGGTTTTGTTTACAAAACAGTAGCCAGGCTTGAATAAACATTTTTATGCTTCATTTTTGCACCATCAATCTCAACATTTGGCTGATAATGAACAAACTTTACCAGTCAACATTATTAGCCATAATCTGCACTTTAAGTATTAAATGTTTTGTTTAAAGAATTAATTATTCATTAATTAATTAATTATTGCTTTAATTATTACTCACATTAAAGTGAATTAAATCTTTGGTATTTATTACTTCTTATATAATAGATGAATTACAACTAATTAGTATTAATTGTAGTTAATAAATATTTGAAGTTATACATTTATTTTTTTTTATTGTTTTAATATGTCTTTTTAACATCAGTGAATAAAATCAAAATTTTCAGTAGCTGTAGTATTATTTACTTAATCTGCTTAATGTTATCAATCAATTATTGTCATTAGTTAATACAGGCAAGTCTCAAAGGGATTACAATAAGCAGATTCTACTGTATTTTCAAAAATAAATGGGACTAATTTTTCTTAAAGTTAAATTCCATAGCTTTGTTGATTTTTAAAATTTTTATTAATTTATTTAACATGCTAACATGGATACAATATAGTTCAGAACTGAGGGTATGTACAGATTTTCATTCAACAAGTAATACTTTACATAGTTTAATATAGTTACTGAAAGTTAGACTAATTAGATTATTGCATAATTTGTTGACAGAATAATCTTAAATATACAAGGTTACCAAAATGCTGTAAAAGGAGTCTATAGCTTTAAGAATATATTAAGCTAATATATTAATAAATAGTAATACATTTCCTTAAATCTAAATTGACTGAATACTGTGATAAAAATAAAATTGATAATTAAGATTTTTTTTCTCTGCATTATATACAGAATTTGTAAATTTCAAGAAAAACAAAACTAATATCTACAGAAAACAGATTGGAAATTTATTTAGTATCAAAGTTTATACTGAAAACTGATTAACTTTGTGTTCACTCTTCCAATTATTTTAATTGTAACAAAAATTATTTTGTTTCACTAATAAAGTATTTACATTAAATTTATTTAAAGAATTTTAAATAAATTTTATTATAATAGTTTTTATCTTTAATTATTTTTTGATAGATGTAAAATATTGACTACTCTTTCATATATTAATAAATTATGCATATTCTTGTGTAAGAAGAATATATATTCAAATGAAGTTTTTATTTTATGGGGTTACTAAGAATACAAATGAATAAAAACTAATAATGAATTTTTATTATTCTCTTATATGTAAAATATGTAAAATTTAATTGAACTTTACATAATAATAAATTAATACAATTAGTATCTAATTGTATACTTTAAAATTTGCATTAAAAGTTAAATAATACTATTAAATATTTATGTTTAAAGAATTTTATTAGAAAATTTTTTCAATAAGAAAGTTAAACAGTTAAATTAAACTTTATGGGTATTAAGTTTTTCTAAATAATCAAGTGGTACAAATGCTAATTGTGTGGAAAGAGTTGACAATTCATAACTGATTTGGTACCAAAAACAAATATGACTGATATAACTAATTACATCTTTCCATATACTCAACATTCAGAATTGAAAATTGAAAATAATAAATTCTAAATATGTATTATTGAATTCTTAAGAAATCCTACAAATCAATTTTAAATTTCAGTCAATTTTAAGATTTTTCTATGAACTTTCTTTTTTAATAACTGGATTTCACATATTAATTGATATGTAATATAAAATTATGATCTTCAGTAAAATTCACATATGGTTCTGTTATCATGTCTGATTAGATAATCTATTTTTCAAAACAAATTACTAATTTTATATAGTTTCAAACTTTTTTAGTTTATGTAGTAAGTATCTTTATAAGAATATATTAAGCAAATACATTGATGCCTTATACTTCAAATTTAATTCATTCCAGGATGCCATTTGAACTCTGAATTCTTTAAGTCCAAATCAATTTTTCCATTAGAAATAATGGAAAGTGAATTAATCCATTTTCAGATTCTAATGAATATCCATTTTGATAAACTNAACACGTAAATACCGTGTAATAAAATGAAAACTGTATTTACTGGTTACACACCATCAACTTTGACATCCACATTTGTATTATTTTGAAATAAGTTCCTTTTTCACCTCAATCATTGCTACAACCTTCCACTTAGGCTTTGTTGCTTCCATACTCTTCTTGGATACCATGGTTAATAGGTAGGGATTATATATATATAGCACACACTGAAAACATTCAAGCATAATGCAAGAGATACTTTCTCAGTGAGTGTGAGAGACAACTTGAATGCACAACAGATGACATTTACACAGCGAGCACATTTTTCACTCTGCTCACAATTCACACACAGAAGCAGTGTTCTAACTCCAGATCAAATTTCTTTTGAATTTAATGCTCAAACTTGTGAATGCTTGAAGTGAGGTACCACTGTATTCATGAATTCGATAGATTATTGTAGAATAGGATAATTTTATCTATTAAAATTAGATATCAACAAAAATATTGGCATATGATTCTAGTCAGTTGATAACATTAATGTTCTGCAAAATTGCAATTAATATAGAAACTGAAAATACTAAAAGGAGAAATACATTGAAAAATAAGGCTTGGGGATTAAAAGAATGTGTGAAAATGTGGTTTCATTTTCTAATCATATAAATACATTGTTTATTTTATCTCAAAGGTTGAAAAATTATTATAACTTGCATGTGCTTATTTATTCTTTTTTAAAAAAGGTGTAATTTTTGACTCTTGCTTTTATTTTGGAAGTAATGCAACAATTTCCAATAACACAACATGCATTCTTTAATTCCTCTCAAATTTTTGAAGTTATTATTCAGAAGGAATTTAAACATAGTTAATCTTGATGTACTTGCACTAAAATGACAAAACAGACATTTCATTTTATCATGGGTAATAGAACTAATCAAAAGGGACATTCTTTAGTGTCTGATTCTGCAGTCTCAATGAAATCCCAGTATTTTTTTTAATGGTTAGATCTCTTATAATCTCTGCAGCTTTTGTTTCGTGGGATTAAAATGCTAGTGCATTTCCAATTTTGCTTTGTGTACTTAATGTATGGTTGACTCATTTTCAACACAAAAATGAGAATCATAACTGTTGATATATTTATCTTCCTGTAAACAGTCTCTTGAAGATGAAATTAAAATTCTAGTCATCGCTCTCTTTGGCTTTATTTTGTCATTAGTCTTTTTGTTTGTATGACATTGCAGATTTGTAAGGATGAAAGAAAAGTTAATTAAAATCTGCTTCTAAAACAAACTGCTCACATTTACAATGCATACTAATTTAAAACACATAGTTTACTATTCTTATAAGTGTTGAAGTAACTCAGGGAACTATGAAATAGTATAGAATAGCATACATAGTCCAGTGATGG
This sequence comes from Centruroides sculpturatus, assembly GCF_000671375.1. Lineage (NCBI taxonomy): Eukaryota > Metazoa > Arthropoda > Arachnida > Scorpiones > Buthidae > Centruroides > Centruroides sculpturatus. The sequence goes on along the minus strand of NW_019384415.1, from coordinate 1,167,285 downwards.
CAAACCATTGGCCTGCATGACAGTTTCAAAGTATGCACGTTGAATGTTCAGAAGGTATTAGGTTTAGGTGTTTCTGTCTGATATTAATTTAAAAATATATTTTTACTATACAGGTAATTTTCAGTTAAATAGTCTGTAAATTTTTCTTAAAATGAAAGTTTTGATATCTTATTTTTTAATACTAAAAAACTTTCTCTGTATTCAATGTAGATAGATGAATTAAGTGAAAAATTGTTATGTTGTTATGCATTCATGAAATGCAATCCCTTGAATTTTAATTTCTTTCTAAAAGATAATTGGTTTTAATTGACCTATTTCTTTATTTTTATGCATTTCTCTGGGAAACAGTCTTATATAAATTACAATCACAATGTACTGTACATAATGAATAAATAAGTTATAAGATGATAAAAAAATTTATTTTATGTATAAATATATTTTGATTTCATATACATATAAGCAGTAATTTTTATTTTCTTATAAATACTGTAAAATTTCTCTAATTCAAACGTATTTAACTCTAAGAAAATGAAGCACTTGGTATGTCTCAATGGAATAGCATAGGGATTTAATATCTCCAACTTGAATTTCTTAACTGAAATTTTCTCTAAGTTGAATTTTTTTATGGTCTGCCGACATGGATTTATATTACTTTCAACTTCCCTGACTCAAATTTTAATATTTATTCTATCCAAAGTTATCCTAATTATTGAATTTCCATGAAATTTTCAGACAGTTAGTTGTAGCTACTCTCCAAACAACAATTTTCAGACAATCTTCCAGTCCAAAACAAGAGGTCTTCTCTCTTTATCTCAACGAGATATACCTGTAAACTGTTCAATTCCATTAGTTACATTGAACATTTTGCTGAAAGGTATTACACAGCCTATTTAAAACAAAAAAAAATTATCAGATTCTTTATATAATGCAAGAAAGGTAAAAGTACAAATCTATTCAGAATTGGCATTTTTTTACTGTATTGTCCTCTAATGAAGTTTTTTCTGTCCCTTGGAACTTCAAGTTAGAGATGTTTTACTGTATATATATATATATATATTGAAATTTAAAGTTGTTCAGGATTAGAACATTAAAAATATAAAGTTTCAATTAAAATTTTTGAATTTAAGATTAAACCAGAAGTTTTCAAAAGCATTTTGTTTCGTTCCTTAACCCCTTTTTACTTAGTTTATAACTAAGTAACATATATTACAATTTTTATATGGAATTATTTGAAATATTAACTATAAATTAATAAAATTATGTTGTTTTTATTTCCCTAGGAATTCAGCTTGACCAATCCACTGTTTGATAGTTACCAGAGTAATAAACTGCATGAAGAGATTTTCAAAATAACTGTTCCTTATAAAGAAGCTGCATATATAAATGAAATCAATGTTTAGATATTCTATTATTTTGTGATTTTACTTTTAATTATAGCAAGAAGAAAGGCTAGATGACTGAATTATTAGAAAAATTGCTCAGACTGTAAATTGGTGCCATAGAAATTAGCATCATACTCTTCAATGGAAAAGGTGAAGATGAGCCACACTAATTTGCACGTAAAAAATTTCGGCACTAGATACAGCATTACTCTATATTTAAACAATCACTGTAAATTAATATATAATTCTAAGTCATACACTGACTATTACAATTCTGTATTAAATTTACAGGAAATAATTCAATTGGTGCTGTATTTGTAGCTTTGTACAGTATCTGTACACTATTATTTAGTGATATCTAGGAAGGAAGGCTTCTCTTCTATTAACACTCATTCCAAGAAGGAATAGTGGATTTTATGTAGAGAAGAAGTCTTTACTGTTTAAATTGTTGAAAATTCAAAACTTTAATATTAAATTGGAAAAGTTAGATTTACATTGTTCAAAGATCAAAACATTTATTTATGAAAGTTTAGTAAACAAATATTACAACTTCGTTTTTATTTGAACCTTAAATATAAGGTATTATATTCTGTTTAACGAAAAATTTATGTATAATATATCTGTGATTTTTAACTATTTAACCAAAAGTAATTTTTTTTTTTAATTATTTTAGAATTATACAAATATGTTATATCAGATAAGGAAGAACCTTCATCTGTCACTGTGATTTATATTATAGAAACCAATTTTTGTGAATTCAAACAGATTGATTTAGAAGTACTGGGAATGCAAACACTCATTTTAAGGAGAAATAGTGGTTATTATGCATTTCCAGTTCTTCTATCAATATATTTAATGCAAAAAAGTTTTTTTTTACAATTGATAAATGTTATTTTTAGAAGTTATTTACTAAAAAATAAAGTGAATGTTTAATTTGTTCACAATTAATGCATAAATACTGTATGTTTAAATTTCAGTCTGTTAGAAGTATATGAAAAATTATTTATTCATAATGTAATATGTCTGTCTTTATAATCGAAAAATATGCTTAATTGATATAATTTTCTGTATAGTTTACACAGTACACATGAAATTACTATGTAAACAAAATTTAAATACAAACTTTATAGCATGTTGATTTTTGTTTTATTTTAATGAATTAAATATATTTAAAAATACATTTCAAAAACTAAAGGAATACGTAAATATATATTTAATAAAATTTAAAACAATAATACGACAGATATTTTGTAAATTTTCAATTATAATAAAGAATTATTTGTTTTGAATGATGCGTCTGTAAAATATACCTATATAAATATATAACTTTCCCGTCGCCGTGTTAAATGTTAATAATCGCTGAAAAATTATAATTATTAATATCATACCGACAAAGAATTTTATGCTATTAAGTAATTAAAAAAAAAAAAAAAGTCGATTTCTATGGCTTGTATTATAGTCACGTGATCAAAATGGAGGCAAGTCCGAATGCGGATGGAGACGTGTATGAGGTTGTGGATGATTCTCAACCGGATTTATATTACACCGTTGAATTATTAGATTATTTGAACGGTGAAACCGAAATGGGCATATCTCCAACAATTACTTTACAGTCTTTCGATAATCTAATGGAAAATCCTATCGAGGATAACGTTGTCGCTAATGGTCAAACGATATCCGAATCGAATCTTAGTCAATCATCAATCGGCGATCAATCGATCAGTTTATTGGATTCAATTTATCCGGAAAATGAAAGCCCGCCGTTAAAGAAACGCTTGCAAAACAGAAATGCTGATGTTAAAATGATGAGAGCGTGCGAAAGAAAGTTAAAATCAATCGAATCGCGACTAAGAAAACAGACCAAGCATCGCGCTAATTCGCGTTTAATCGAAATGCTGAAGGAGCAGTTAAATTTACTGGAAACTTTAGAAAAGTCAGAATATCTGGAAACTATAAGCAAAAAGAAAGTTTCGGATTTAATGAAATTCCACGCTGATTTATGCCTTCGATTATCCTCTTCCGAATTGGAAAATCGTAAAAAGAAGAAGGGGAAGAAGAAAGTAGAAATCCGAGATGATAAGGAAGCGAAGAATAAATTAAAAATCCCCTTAAAGGCTATTAAAGTCCGTTTAATGAGCGATAGCGATGTTTTTCCCATAGATTCTCCGTCGTACAATAACATTTGGTCGGACGATATCTGGAATGACCCGACTCGTCTACTTAAAGCTATGGAAAATGTAGATCGTTGGTAAACATTGATATAATTGATCGTTTCTGTAAAACGTTTACAATGCGAAAATAAATACGCAGTTTAATAAATATTATTTATTTATTTTTTTTAATGTGGACGAAAATTTAAAATGGAAAAATTGTCTAAATTCACGTGGTTGCTATGGTTATGAAAAAAACATGTCTGGTGACGTCAAGTTAGTATGGTAGTCATGGTTACCTCGTATCGACAACATCGCGTAGTTGGGATTTCGGATGGCAATTCGGTCACCGACGAAGGAATAGCCAAAAACATATCAGGTAAGCTATTTGATAACGAAGGACGTGCGTCAACCTTGTAGTCAACATGGATGACGTCACGGTTCAAAGGCGACGGAATCATCATCGGTAAGTGAAATTACCCGGTCGATAAACGTTCATTTATTTAAAAATAAGCAACTTTTTTTTTTTTAAAAAATGTCGGATTGTCTTACGCTATTATGACGTAATTTATTACAAATTTATGGATGAATGCGTTAACATCGAAAGTTAAATGCATTATCCAACTCGTTTCTGTCTTACAACAAGAATTTCTGCTCAAATAAGACAGAATAATTAATTAAGCGCACGATGTAAATGAATTAGTAAGCCGAACATGAGCTGTGTCGTGGAGAGAATTAAACATGCGAGTAGCACGCGCATCTTCCCGTAAACAGTTATAATTGTGTAAGCCCACATTGTTGAGGAAAATAAATTTCTCATATATCATCCCGTGGTAATTAAATTTATATCATTGGAATGAGGCTGCATACCCGTAATTAAGGAAAGAACAATTCTCTATTAAACTTAGCAGGCGTATGAAAAATGATTCTCGTGGGATTTTACTTTCCAATTACTCAAAGTGAATTCCATTAAAACTGATCGGGTTGTTGTACCTTTTTAGGTTGCTTCACTCTCGTGTTATGGATCTACCGCCGAGCCAACGACCCATTTCGGCTGGTTTAAATTCGTTAATGGTCGCTTGTCAACAAGGCTTGGATCATGAAGTTAAAGCTATATTACAGAGGAAGGTAGGCGATTGTTTATTATTATTATTATTATTATTATTTTAATAATACAATTTCGCCGAAGGAAACTCATCATTCGTTTTTATTTATATTGTTACTTGCCAGTTACAATTGCGAGAAAAGTTTATTTTTCGATACTCAAATTATTAGAAGTTTCATAAAACAAGTGAAGTACTTGACACGAGTGATTTAAGAATTCGTTTCTAAGATGGTCTGTAATTTAAAAAATGGAAGTTAATGTCATCTTCATTTCCTTACGTAATTAAATTTTATTTTAAAAATTGTTAGGGTGTAACGGCATCGTTATTATCGATTTGCTTGTCCTTGATATTGCTGGGTGTGGACACTTATGACCTAATGAAGTGCCCCACCTACGAGCTTATAGTGCATTCTGTTGCTTTTCTTAAATTACATAAATGGTTTTGAGCTTCCCAAAACAAATCACCGTTAAATTAATTCTACTTTAATTTATAAACATTTACATTTTTCTATATATAATAATTAAAAGTTTATTTACCTCACGATTTCTGTCGAGAATTCGGATATATTTTTTTAATGTTAAAAAAGTTTGCAAGCATTTAACTTTAACATTTAAAAATGCGACTTTTGTATCTTTACTGTATTATTACTATTGTTATTACATATATATAAATACTATTTTTATACTTATTATAAACTGTAAAATATTTGAAGTCAAATTTAAATTATGGAATACATTTATTAAAATAAATAAAAGTCTGTAAATATAGCTGATGTCGTTTTTACACGTGGAACTTGTAAACAAAATTTAGTAGGACCTCACCCTATCGATTATAAAACTACAATGAATATGCTATTTAAATTAATGCGGTGTTGGAAAGACTATATTTAGTTCAGTTCTATGAAATTAGTAATAGATTTTTAAAGTATAGCTTAACCTTCAAAAATTTAAAAGTTTAAAATCAATAATAATAACAACTGTTATTATAATAGTAACAACCATTCAGTTCCTTAAAAGAATATACTTGTAGAACCATCAGTTAAGATGGTTGAATTAATTTCTAAAATTATATAATTCTGAATTTCACTAAAATAATATATTTTATATAAATTCAATGAAAAAGTGATCATTAAACGAACGCATCAAAGCTTTTTTTAATTATGTATGATCTAACAAAATGTCCTGCTAGACCATAAAATGAATTCCATCTATCAGCACCACTGAACTGATATATATTATTGGAGTATAAAATTAATTATCTGTCATTCGAAAATTGAAGGACAGTTTTCTAAAAATGAATGAATATGGTTATTGAAATGTTAAGTTAAAATATTTGTTGAAGGTGGATTATCTGAAAAATTATTACAGTATTAAATCATTTTTTTTTAGAAAGTAGCAGTCTTTTGTATGTTTAGGGACGATGCAAATTACAATATTTGTCATTTCGCTAAAATAATTTATGTTATTATGAAGTAAAATACCAGTCGACCCCCCTATAACACTGTTGATAATTCCGTTTTATATGAATCCCATGTTGTACGAGTCACTTAGATTTTACAAATACGTGAGCCGTTCACAACCCGGCACATGTATTTGTAAAATCTAAGTGCCGGGTTGTGATCCAAATACATGTGCCGGGTTGTGAACGGCTCACGTATTTGTAAAATCTAAGTGACTCGTACAACATGGAATTCATATAAAACGGAATTATCAACAGTGTTATAGGGTGAGGGGTCGACTGTATTCTGTAAATCTTAATCTCATGTTTTCTAATCTTTATAAACAAGGTAATCAAATCAAAATTGATGAGAGATATGGACCATATTTTAATTTTTATAAAGTTTCGCGATAGTTTTATTTATTAAATGAATACGACAGAAGATGTAAATACTTTTACATAACCTCTTATTACTAAAATAATTTTAAAACTAATAATAAAGCTTTAATTTTAAATTTTTATAATGCTATGCTTTATATTAATAATAGTTACAAAGTTTACTTCAATGTCTAATAAGTAATTTTTCTAATTCTTTTTGGTTTAAAGAATCGTAATAAAAATATCAAATTTATAGATTTTGATTTTTTATGAAATAAAAAGAATCATTTTATTCTTGATATTTTTCAGTTTAAACAAATAAGGACATGTTAAAGAATTTTTTGAATAAAAAGTCAATCATAATATTATGCAATTGAGAGAAATTTCAGTCGTTAACACTTGAAAAATCAAGAAGAGCATGCATATTCGTGATTCTTCACAATCCAGAAAGAAATTTATAAAATCTAATTTACGTCTATGCTAAAAACACAAATATTAGTAATATGAATCGATACACGATATCGTTGATTATGATGTTATCACGCAAAAGATTAAACAGAATTTTCCATGTTTATAAAATATTGTAGCGTTTAAAAATAACATCAAAGTTAAAATAGAAATTTGCTGAATTTTAACATTAAATAAATTAGATCTTGTTATAAATCAATATTTAGTTTTCTTATTTTGGTAAAATTAAATCGTTTCAGCCTTCGCTGATTATCGGACACGATCGTACAGGAAAGACTCCTCTTCATTACTGTGCAGAAAACAGAACTTTGGCATGTGCTGAATGTATATTGACTGCTGATCCTACTTTAATAAATGTTCAAGATGAGGAAGGTTATACTGCTTTGCATCTATCAGTTATTAGTGGCAATAAAATGATGACGAAATATTTAATTCGGAAAGGAGCCGATATTAACTGTGTTGATAACGAAAAGCATTCTGCTATCCACTGGGCTACGGGTAAGTTTATAATTGGATGTTTTTAATTCTTCCTGTACTATAGATACTAAAAAAATCCATTCGGGCCTGTCACGAGTTTGTCCAGGTCTGTAATAAACGACCGGATATTCAGACCACGGGAGGAACAGGACTCGAATATGTCGTGTTCTGTTCCTCAGACAAGACCCGAATCGGACTTCTCAGAACAACAGTCACATGTCTTAATAGTCTTGGCCATTTCTTTTGTCTAATTTAAATGTTAATATTATAGACACGATGTTACTAATAAAATGAATATGTTATGGTGCTCTTCATTAAAAAAAAAAAAACCTCTCTAAATAACGAACAAAATTATTTAATTCGTAATGATTAAATTTTAATAATTATCTGCAAATCATTTAGTATGTATATCAATCCAATAATATGTTTTTTATTACATCATTATATTGGATTGTCAAATATATTTTTTCGTTTTGGTTCTTTCTCAAAACTTTAAAAAGTCGGGCCAACAAAACATAAACTTCTGATTGTATTTTCTGTTTTAAAAATTACTTAAATAACAGAAAAATGAAGTTGAAGAATATAGAAAACCGCTAGATAATTTTGAGTTGGTAAAGATTGCTGACATTGAGAAGGAGTTTTAATGACTTACAGATAGAAATATTCAGAAACAGTCCCTTTTTTTTATTAACATATTGTGTTAATGTTATTGTTGCCTTGTACTAATCCTAATTTAAACTATTTGAACCTAAAAATAATTTTAATCTATTGCATTTTCTTTTGTAATTAAATCTAATGATTATACTTTATTTTTTATCATGCAAATTGAAATTTTATTTCAAAAGTTAATAATAATGAACAAAATAATCTTTTATTAATTTGATTTAAACTATCAAATTAATAAAATACTCTTACTTACTCTTAATAACTATCACAGTAAGTAATTTTTAAATATAAGAAAATATTAATGAGATAATCACAAGATGGATTATATAAATAGCTTAATACATTAATTTATTATAAATACAAATATATTTAAACTATATTACTTTGGCAATAAGATATTAATTGATAAAAGTTTCTCAGTTAAAAAAAAAAATAACCAATTAAGGGCATATAGTATGGACAAACTTTTCTTTTGTGGAAAGTTTGTCTAATAAATTTATATCTAGTAGACTAATCATTTAAAAGGAATGTGCCTGAAACTTCAGAATTGAGATTTAGATTCTCTTGATAGAAATTTCCATGTTGTTATCCATATATATAGGCCTATACAGTAAATAGATTGTTATAAATATAAATTATTTTATGTAAAAACAATTACAATGCAATTATGATGTGCACGGTTTTCTTGTATGGTTTATAGTTCATTTTGAAATAACGCTTACGTATAATACTAGTAAATAATAATAATTAACTAATTTTTATGCATATATTGGGATTTAAATAACGTGTTAGATATTCGTGCATAGTAAAATTAGTTCATAAAGCGGTCCTATAATTGAAGAAGTCAAAAAATCTTAATGATTTAATACTTGCACCTGTATTTACTTTTATACTTGTTATCTATATTTTCTCTCTATTGTTAAAATAACTTTCAATTAAATTTTCACGAAAAATCCAAATGAAATGTTTTGAAGTTGTTAGATAGTAAGTGTGAATTTTCCTTGTAAATTTAATTTAATCTTATTTTATTTATGTTAATTATATACTTTACTTTTAAATTTTTTGAATAAAATAATTCTAAAAACTGTCAAATTTCTGACAAATTGTGTGTTGGCGGATACATCCTTCCGATTATAAATGTATTTTAATTTGCTCACGATTGCATTGTATGGGCGGTATTTACAGAGTTGTGATATTTTCTTGAGTTTGAACGAATATTTTTTTTAATTATCTTTTTCTATTTATAAGAGAAATTTACAAAGAAATTTTTACAAAGTTTGTTTATTTTATGCAATATTTTTTTTAAATTTTTTAAAATTTTTTCACAAGCAATTTTCATCTTAAAGACTTTCGAAACATTTATTTTCCCATTTTTCGAAGAATTTCTGGATGAAAACTTTATGAAATCGAAGTAACAAACTGTCTCACGACGAAAGAGTTAGATAGATAACAACCAGCGGCGCCCGCAGACTACACAAAAGGGGAACACAACTTATAAACGTGCCCTAGTGTCCCAATGTACGGATCCCCCTTGTAGCAACAAATTTCTGCGAATATGGTCGTCGTGAGGCACTTATTACACTGTAAAAAAATTCATTAGGAATTTCTATTTTTCCAAAATCTTGTACTTACTTTTAGTTCAGATATTCATAATTTCTTTTTATTAGATTAAAAAGCTTAAAGTTACATACTGAATTAATTAAACGAAATTTATCAGATTGTTTAAAATTTTCTTTCATCAGTATTTCATATTTAATTTATTTTTCTTAACATTCTTTTCAAATTTAAGTACAAAAATATCATTAAGAGCGCTTTCATAGAATAAAGTATCGAAAAACACAGTATTCTGTTATTTTCTTTTATTGTACTATTTTTCTAATCGTTTTATAACTTCAAATAAATCATATTAGCAATTGATATATTAAGAATAAATTCAAATTCGATATCCCTTTTAATATAATTAAGGGAGTCGTGATTTTTTAATTTTGACGTCAAATTCTTTTCTTGATGCTTTAAGGACACCTTTTTAATGTTTAGATTTTCATGTAAAACTTAATAACATAATCTTTCTATAATATGCAATTTATTAATTTATGATAATATAAATATTTTTTTAAATTTTTAATAAATAAAATTAAGAATAACAAAAAAAAATTGATATTATTTTCAATAATTAAGAAAAACACAAAATGATTTTCAAAGTTTAAGACTTAAATATTCTTTAGACATTTTATAAAATTTTCATATTTGAAACTTTATTGTTATATAGTAGGTAATTAGGGTGAACATATACTATTTAAAAACGTAGTGACTTAATCATAGAATCTGTATTCTTTTACTGTATAATCGATTTGATAGATAGAGTCCCATTAAGGACACGAAAGCGGAATTCCTATAAAACAAAACAAAGCATCATAAAAATTCTACCAAACATCAATAAATTAATTATAATAATGAGCGAATTTAATTTTCAGAATTTATCTAATATTTTTAAAAGTGGTTTCCACTTGTTTTTTCATAATTTTCTAAGCACAATAATAATAACTTTCATTATCTCTTCTTCGTTCCGTAAATTATTTAATTAAACCAAATTAATAATAATTAACACTAGACTATTTATTTAATGAGGTATTGTGTTAAAGAATATGCAATTTCCATTACTAATTTTATTCAAGTTTATTAACGTAGTCGAGTTATTACATTTATTATTATAGTATCGCTAACTTAATAAGATATATGTAAATGTATCTATATTGATATAGTTCGGTCTTTAAAAGTTTTAGTATGTATGAATTGTTTTAAGTTTGTAGTTGATAATGATCTAAAACTTCAGTGTACACGCAACGACATTTTTATCATGTGTTACTATAATTAACATATTTGAAAATAAAGTCTTTTTTTCCTTATTTATCAATATTTCAGAGTATTGTTAGAAAGCATCGCTATCAAATTCTGTATATTGATCAATTTTGTTGAAGATGATAAAACTTTGAAGTAGTTTCTGAATCCCCCTTTTTTTTAAACTTTAAAACAAAATTAAATAATAATTGTGTTCTACATTTGTTATTGTTTGACGAGGAATATATTCCAAACGAAAAAAAGAAAATTAACACGCTACAAAACAGATTAAATACTGATATTATTTTGTTTACAAATTCCATTTTAAAATAGATAAATTATTTCCTTCTGTACATATACTGTACTTTATACAGAAAGAATTTTTTTAATGCTATTAATGTTAAGAAATATTTCTGAAAAAATTGAAATATATCTAGAAAAGTTTTCTAGAAGAACTTATAATTTTTATAATTAGATTTAAGTCTTATAGGAAATTAAAATTTTAATGTATTATTGCCAAAAAAAAAAAAAATTGTAAATAAATTCATATTAATTAATAATTTACTTCTTTCAACAACTTTTTAATAAACTTAGTGAGAAATATTTTATAAACTAAATTTATTTATATAAAATTATTTAATTATAATATTAAGATCAC
>NW_019384415.1:1119004-1154906 GCF_000671375.1 Centruroides sculpturatus | reverse complement strand
AAAAAAATATTATATGGAATTGAACGAAAATGAAAATTTGCTTGATAATTCAACTACGCTTGTTGGAGAACAATAAAAACACTACACTCAACAAGCCACCAATAAAACTCAACTGCCTAACCTATAACCAAAGTCTTCTTTTAATTTGTTTTTAAAAAAAAGCGCTTGACAAACTTGCCCCGCATGCCGAAGTTGCCCCGGTCTCCCCTAAATTTATCATATAAAATAAAAAATTAAACTGAAATTAAAATGATTTAAAGTAGATAAAATGTACTTAAACTCAGAAATTAAACGTTTTTTTCTAATGAAATTGGGGCATAAATTATAATTTTCGCCGCATATATTAACTAATTGAAGACTTTTCTATATTTAGAACGGTTTATAATTCTACATTGGATGAGCCTAATGAATAATTATATTGAATTTAAAATATTTTAAAATTATAAATATAAATTTCGACTGAAATACATCGTTTCGAATTGAAAATTAGTACGAATTTCATTATAAAAATGGTTACAAATTTGAAAAAATATGATTACTTTTCTATTGATTACTCACAGTAATCACTTCATTAGTCATTTTCTCTGAAAAAATATATGTACAGTGAAGTCTGATTTATACCTAATCCACTTATATGTAATTCTAATTCTTTTTATACGTATCTATCTGACGATCCCGGTTCTATTCCTTTTTTTATTTATATACCAAAGTGAAAATAATAAATTTTATTCCATGTACTCAGTTACTATCTTGCCTCGTACCAAGGACAAAATAGTAACTGAGTGCATTAGAATCCGTATCCCAGGGCCAAATGATCCTGAGATTATTTTGTTCCACGGCCTTCATAAATGAAGTTTTTCGGAGCCTTGTCCAAGCCTGCACATAATTAATGAGTACAAAGCTCGTAGGCTTGATACTGTCTCCACTTTTGATTGGGATTGAGAAAACAACTCGCCACAATAAAAGCACGGTACATCGTCGTCAGCTGGAGAAACTTGATTTGATGCAAAGAGTGGTTTTCGGCAAGATTCTTAGCGATTTTGGGAATTCTTTTCTCGAATGTTTTGAAAATGGGATAATGACGTGAGCACTGTGGCAATCTCCTTTTCTTTCTTATGAGTTCTACTGATTTTTGTTAAAAAGAAACTTTTTTACTTAGTCCCTTCGATAACTAAATTAGTATTTCTGTTGTTCAAAATGTGTATCTATACATTAACTTGTCTGCACAAACTTCTTTTAAAAAACCGCACGATTAAAAATCAATAATAACTACATTCGCTATCTTAATTCGAATAAGCATTACTGTAACTTGTTAACAGCGATAACCAGTAAGTGGGCATATATTTGATTATAATAATCTTACATTGTTTCTATCCACTTGGCAATACGATAACATGGGATCGTTTTACCTCACCACCCTTGGAATCGTTTTGCTTCACTCGACATACTTTTTCAGCACAGAGTTTTGCAAACTTTACCTTTGATTACTTTGCAAGTTGCTTGCATGCTTTTAAACGTTTCTTAATATATCTTTTTAATTAATTATAAAAAGTCAAAGCATTACGTTTTGCTACACGTTTCGCAATTCATGTGAAGCTTAGAGGATGACACAACTAGGGTTTCTCAAACGGGATCCCGGAATCCCGGTTGTTTTTTTAACCCGGGAAATCCCGAAAAATTTCTTAAAACTTCACTTAAAACTTTGTGTTAAGGTCGAAGAAATTTTGCAAATAGAAAGCATAATTAACTCATAAACTGTCGGAATTCCTTTGTATTTATCAATTTTAAACCTACTTATTAGTTTTATTTTTTAATTTTTTCTCGTTATGGCATGTCACAAATGGTCAATAATCAGTACGTAGCTTATTTGTGGCAGGACTCTGAAAATTCTTTACTTGTCGGAACCTGTAATATCTGGAATAATTGTGTTTATGTTGTCTTAATTTTTAACCATGCCCTGTAGCTTCAATAACTGCGTAACGCCAGGTTGGGCAAATTGGGCAAGGATACAAACGAGTACGAAGTCTGTAAGTATGAAGTTTTTCTTCATAAACCCGATTATTAAAGACAAACGAACTGCCGAATTATTGGGCTATAAGCTTGATGTTTCTATTAAAGCAATCGAGGTAAACAAATCAAGAATACTAGAGAGCGAAAGACGAATCTCGAAAACGAACTAAAAATCTTCCAGGCTACAGGTGAAAAAACATAATATCTGTCTTCTCTTAAATGCATTAAACACGATTCCACTCACATCAATTGAATCAGTAAGGGCATTCTCGGTAGCAGAACTTTTCATTACTAAAATAAGAATTAGAGTGAGTGATCGGAGTATTGACCATCTTTGCTTTTTAAAATCTTATAAAAATTTACAATATTTTGTATTATATTTTATTTAAAAAACAAAAATTACCTTGTAAGTTAGAAGTTTGATCTAGATTCATTTTTATTAAATTTTCAACTCAATTCAAAGCATTTTTATTCTTGTTGTTGTATGCAGTTTCCAGCAAACTTCAATAAATTTTTTATATTTGTGAAAATTTCTATGTAATTCAAAGGTAACTTTTATTATATATCTTACACAACATTATTAATATGATTTTGGAGATTACAGAACATATTAAATTACTTTAAAAAATGAAAAATAATTATATCATTGATTCTAAGATATTTTGTATATTTTAAAAATAATTAATTCTATCCCGGAATCACGGAAAACAGTTCACTTTTATCCCGGAATCCCGGGACAAGCAAAAGACCGGGAAATGAGAAACCCTAGACACAACATAAGTTCAGAATAGTCATCACAATATTTGCTGAATAGTTTGTAAGATTGTAGTCTTTTTTTGCCTGCTGCTCACCCTTCTTGTATTATGAGTGTGATGATATGTATGTATGTACTGTATGTACTGTATTCACCACAATGTTTTTACTGCAACATCAACGCAGCTGCCAGCTAACTGTCTCTTATCTGAGGTCACCTTTAATTGAGAATGATAAAGTATCTTCAAGCTGAAATCTTGCAAATGGCTAACTGTTGTTATCTAGCTACAATTTTGAAAAATAACGAGGGATTATTTTGGGCAAATCTCCCATATTCATTCCACTATATTTTAGTTAGCATATAACTTCCCAGGCTCCGAAAATGAGACAAAAAGCGAACTCTAGTAAGATTTCGTGATGACAAATGGGAACTCTCACACGAGAAAACACTAAAGCTTTTGAACTGTTTGCAGCGTTTTGATGGAGGTTAACGTAAACAACTTGTATTTGCATAAATTCCGTGATTATGAAATTCATTTTTGTCTCCGATTATGAATTGTGGTTCGTTATCGAAACGAAAAGTTATCTCAATTTAATGTAAGAGATCAGACTAATCACTAAATCTGTAAGTGTACATACAATTGGCAGACCGCTTAAAAATTAATTATACATTATGTATCATCACAGTGAAAATAAATAATATGAAGGCATGTTTTGTTGCTCTTAATTTTCAGCAGAGTTGTCAATTTATCTAATTTTTTGTTAGATTTAGTGGATTTATGAACAATCTAGCTACACAAATTACCTAAATTATAATGGATATGATACAATAAAGGGACAAATAAAATACTTATTGTGTCTTGAATATTTTAAAACATGGCTTTTTATTATTAAAGAATTATTTTTAATTCTTTTATTCAAAATAGTAAAAGCAATAGGATGTATAGAGAAGTTTAACATCCAGAATCATTATGGAGAATATGTCTAGTTATTAGACGTATATTATACTCTAATATAATGAATTTTCTTTGTAGAAATGATTAATTTTAAAGTTGAACGTAGTTAATAATTTAATTCATAATCTTTTATTTTATTTAATGAATTATAGACAAATTTAGGATATTATTTAAAGTTCTGTTTGCAATAATCTTTGATAATTACTTTTAATTGGATTTTTATTCATATGTTGTTAATCTAACCTTAAATTTCAATTAATCGAATCTCGTTTTTGATTTAATTAATTGAAATTTTACTCTAAAAATATTAAAATTGCGTATTTCGGTGTAGCCCATAAAAATTTTAAAAATTCTTTAAAAATTCTAAAATATACAAGGTTGTAAGCTATACAATATAACACGATGTTCTAAGTGAACAATTAAAATAAATGACAATCTTTGAATTATTTTCTCTTGGTTTAATTTTCTACTTTAAATTTAGTTAACTAATATAAATCCCTGTCCAATTAAATTAAAATAATAATAATAATAATAATGTTAATAGAAACAAGATAAGAGGAGTTTTATCATTTGAAACCTGATATTTTAAGTACAATAAATATTTAGAAAGATGCTTTATTAGGCAATAATCGTATTCTAATCGTTAAAATTTGTATCGATTGGTTATATTTGAGATGATTTATTATTGAAGCTGTCATAAGAATACTTTTAATATCGCAAAAAACAAAATATGAATATAACTTATGTAAATAATATACAGAATTACAATTAGTGATGGGTTCATTCCAATGATTTACTCTCCCCCTTTTTTTTGGTTCACCAGTGAGCCATTGAACACTAAATTTCTAATTCTTAACTTTTGATCTTTGATTGTGAATATAGACATTAATCGAGCAGTTTCCTATCATGTGCCGTAAAAACCAATGACTAATTAAACGAGTTTAGATTCGCTTCCATTTTTTAGCGTATTTTAAAATACGTCCAACATGGAAGCAATATTTTCACTATTTAATAATTTTATAAATTAAAATATACAGTATTTAAATGCAATTAAAATGACTTATTAAATGATAAATTAGCCGCATTATCGATAATGGAATTATAAAAGTTTAAACATAAAAATGTGGAGTTTTTAATGTGGAAAGTGTAAAATAACAATATGGTTATCGTTTTTAAACATTTGAGCAATTGCAAGATCTTCATGAACAAAAAAAAAATTTTTTTACTGATAGGGATGATCCATTGGAATGATAATTTGATTATTCAAATCATTTAAATGAATCCATCACTAATTATTATTATTTTATACCCAGAATCTTTATTTTTCAAATTAATTAATTTCCAAATATTTGTGTAATATAAACATAATAGTTAATTAAAATTGGATATTATAAATACAGTAGACTCCCCCTAAAACAATGTAGATAATTCCGTGTTATATGAATTCCCTGTTGTACGAGTCACTTAGATTTTATAAATACGTGTGCCGGCTGTGAACGGCTCACATATTTGTAAAATCTAAGCGACTCGTACAACATGGAATTCATATAACACGGAATTATCTACTGTGTTATAGGGGGGGTCTACTGTAATTATAAGAATTATAATAATTATTTATTTACTTTTATTATTTCTCATGTTTTCTAGTTTGTGGAGAATTGGCATGTTTGGATATCCTAATGGAAGCTGGAGCTTTTCCTTCCACGCCAGATATTCATGGAGCATATCCCATACATTATGCCGCTCAGATGTGTGGTCCTAATAGCGAAATGGGAAACGATGTAAAGATCGGATTAGCAGCCCTTCGAAAACTATTGAGTTGGGGTGTCGAAGTCGACGTTAGCGATCAAGATGGCCGTCAACCACTTCTATGGGCAGCTAGTGCAGGTATGCATTCTTATTCTTATCGTATTTATACAAATTATTATTATAATTAAAATTGTAGTTAGTTCTAGTTGTATATAAATATCATTGAATATTTATAATTGCCTGAAACTATAAATATTTCACTGCAAAAATTGAAACTTTTTGAAATTTTAAAAGCTATTTTCCATCCCAGATTAAATGTCTTTTTATATGGTAATGATTTACTTGAATTTTTCAAGATTCTGAAATATAACAGTAGCTTATATAGATCTAAATTATTGGCTGTTTAAGTGAGGTTATTCTTATTCTCTTAGAAGCGTTTCTGTATTGGAAGATTCTCAAGGGGATGAGATATCGATATCGAATAAAAATAATGGAATAAGGACAAGGTATAAAATTCGATCGATAATAGACTCTTATCTTGATAATCTCTAACCTAGTTATCTCTTCGCTTTCACGATCAAATTGATAAAGCTTCTTCGTGTCAGTTTACAATACGTTTCATTCTTATCATCGCATAAAATATGTTCTTATAAATTATTTGAAAGTTTGCCTTGATTCCATTTCAAATTCAGAATCCTGAAAATGAATTATACTGTATTTTATATTAATAAAGCTATTCTTTATGCTAGGTTATTTAATTCTTTATAAATATTTTAATGATAATAAAGTTAACAATATATTAACTCCTTAAAATTTAATTTAGTATGGTAATTTGAAAAAATCAACGCTATGCAATTAGAAAAAAGAAAAATTAATAAATAATTTTATAGTTTTTAGTTTATAGTTTGAAGTATATATTGTAAATGGTATATTTATATATTGCAATCCATGAAATATATATATATATTAAATTAAAATAAATTTTAGCGTGTTTTATTTTAAAAATCCTCTTATAAATACGATTATATACTTACTAATTGTAATTTATTATAGGATAATTAAAGTGAAATAAATTATAATGCGTGGAAATATCATTTTCAAATCTCTGCAATTCATAAAAGTTATTTTGCTTCTAATATTTGTATTTTAATCTGATCGAATCATCTTATTTGGTTGATTAATTATTCGCTACTAATAATTATATTGCGTAATTAGACTCAGAGCGTTGTTTTTTATCACCTTTCACTCTTTCTAATTGACCTTAATAGATTGGTCCTCCCGAAATGAACGAAAATTGGGCCGTAAAGCCGTGGATATTAAAATAAAGCACGTTATAAATATTGCATTTTTAAAATGGATATTTTGAAATATATATCTGTTTAAGAATTGCAATAAAAACAATACAAGAAGTTGTTATAAATTATTGTAATTTAATTATATGAAAATATTTTTTTAAGATGACATTATATTAAAAGTAATTGCATTAAAAATTTATATTTCCATATTGTAATGTCAAATGTTATAAAAATCTGATTAAAATACAGTATCAATTCCATTATTATAATTTCATGAGGATAACAGAAGGATATCAATACATAATAATGAGGGTGTTAAACATTTTGTGGTCTAACGTAAGCTTGATCCCTGTTGTTACAAATAACATCGTGGCTTAACTACACAATGTCCATAGAAACTGTTAAATGCACTCTAGTTTTATATGCACAGAAATATAGTGAAGTAAAAAGTATAAAACAATAGAGAATTTCTAGCTATTTAATCCAAAAGTAACTGTAGAATTAAAAAGGAAAATTCTGTAGTAAAATAGCCTGCAAGAATTTAGTAGTTCAATATTTATAATTTCATTATTTATATGATTTTTCTTTTATTAGATATACCTGTTAATAATTATTTTAATAGAAGAAATATAAATTAGTTTTGCATACTTTTATTTATTATAGCATAATTTATTTTTCTATGTATGATATATGTAAACATTTAGAAAATTAGATTAGATTATTTAAAAATTGCACTTTTTAATAAATTAATTAAATAAGTATATTATTCGCTACGCACTGCATGTCAATAGTTGCACTGTAGATAGCATACGAGGGACTTAAATGTGACACCCATTAGAAAATATATACTGATTTCTGTCCTCTGTCCGTCCCTGCTGAAGAGACCAGAACTAGTAAAACATACTGTCCTTCAGGCAGCAGCGATGCAATCCTCGCACTGGTGAATGCCGGAGCCAACGTCCATGCTGAAGATAAGGATGGACTCACAGGTTAGTATCTTCATTTGCACTAAAGTGAAATTTCTCTAATTAATTTCAATGAAATAAATTGTCTTTAAAATTAAAAAAAGCTGATGCATAAGTATATATATATACTACTATTAATTGAAGATATCATTTCTGTGTAATAGGAGTTTCAAAATTTTTTAATGTAAACTTGTTTTTTTATAACAACATAAACTATCAATATTTATATTTTGTACAGATGAAATATATGTTTTATAATAACAAAAATTATTTTACTCGTTTAATAACTCTAGAAGTCATTTAATATATTACAGATGAAAGTAATGACACCATTTTTATCTACTAATCCATACATTATATTATTTTTTTCTCCAGATTAATTGATACAGTAATCTGTTTAATGCGAGGAATACGTGTTAAACGGGTATTTTTCTGTTTCTTTTGTATGTCTTATTTATTTCTTTTTAGTTTTTGTACTGTATTATAATTTATGTTTTATTTCAAACAAACTAATTATAATTTGCCCTTAAACAACTATATGTTAATGCTTACTCAAAATTTTATCTTAGGGAGCCGAATTGAACGGATCAAAAAGTTTTGATGCGAATTCAATAAAATTTTCACCTTATGTGACCGCTAAATTAATAAGTAATAGAAGACACGACATAATATAAATAAAAATTAAATTTTAATTAAGAAAAAAATTTTTGAAAAATTTAATAGTGTAGTTTTTCTTTTGCTTTAGTATTCCAGGGCATCTTGGTTCCCCTCTGGGTGCCCCACTATGTTAATGTATTAGTTTTTAACGCGAATAATTGAGGTATAGTTTCAAAAACGGCCAACTCCACTTGTTATAAGTCTGAAGCATAAAGGACTTTAATATGGCTGATTTTGAAATTAACCTCCACTATTCATCCCTCTTCTTATAACAATCATCATTGAGAATAACAGAAAAATACGTAAGATCAAGTGCTTAGCTAATTGTTTTTTTAAGATGTATTTGAAACTATACGCTTCAATTGTACTCCCGCACACAGGGACGTCGAAAGTTCGTATGGGGACCAAGGATAGAGTGGTCCCGTTTTGCATTTTTTTTTAAATAAATGAAATATATAGTATGCTTCTATACTAATAAATAGTAGTTAAATATATTAATAAAGGTAACATTATAGTTTATACGGAAAAGAACTAATACCGGCCTTTAAATTTTCTCGGGTCCGGAGAAAAATTTCCAGCTTCCTTCCCTGAGCACAGTGCACACGTATTATGGTAGAGTCTTGATTAACGGAGACTCGTGTAGCCAAGGTTCTGCATTATTCGACATGAATTGCGAAAGAGTATTTTAAATGCTTTGTCGACAAAGACAAGCGAAACTTAGGATAGTAAGTTACAGTTTGTTTCACGAATCTTGGAAGGAGATGTGTGGTATTCGAAAGGATCTGGGAAGTTTTTAAAATAGTTTCGTATTGTCGTGAGAAGTCAGAATAAAAGTTTTTAAAAGATGAAAGAAATTTTAATTGTGATTAGGGAAGAGGGCGGATGGGACCATCTGGAAGTCGGAAAATTTCCAGAGGCGCCGGAAAGTCTAAATTTTTATTATAAAACGAGCAAAAATTATTGTGACATCGTGATGAAAAATTTAATCATATTTAAAATACGAGGTATATACTCGCGATCTCAAATTAATAGTGTCATGCTCCTGTACATCATAATTTTCCTGATAACAACAGTCATGCCAGTCATCTACGTAACTTTGTTGTAGGAGGGAAAATTTTTGAATTGAAATCATATTACTTCTGGTCTAGCCCGGACGTTTGTATTTAGTTAACCGTGGCCCAATGCCCCTAAGCTTTCCATATCTGGTCTCGACCGTATTTAATACCGTTCTCGAGATTAATGAAGGACAGACAGGCAGACGATGACGACAATGGGAATTTATAGATCCACATTTTTTTTTCAAATTGCAGCCCAATTACAATTAAAACTTTGTGTTTACTGCTAGTTGAGTGGATAGCACTGGTAATTTGGTGACTGGTTCGCGTCTGACCAACGGGCTGGCTGCGTGTAGTTTTTCAGGTTTTTTTCACGTAACTCCTAAATAGAAGCTAGTTTTCACAGAAAGTTCTCTGGGTAGGCGCCTTCTTTGGCAGATTGCCCATGTGTTGCGTTGTCTTACTCCATCCACCAATCCAATCAAAATACGCAAATCAAGCTTACAACATAGGTATTGTACCTACATCAGTGGCACCCCCAGAAAGTTTTGTTGTGGTCTTACCTCATATTGCTCTTTTATCTATAATTTTTGTTATTAATATAGGTTTATACGTTGTAAACTGCGTTATTAACATATAAATACAATATGTACTGTACCAGACAGCTTACCCCACACTTGCTCTTGCATATCAATATTTTTTAACTTGGCCAATTTCTCGAGAAGCTTGCGAACGAACCTTTTCGAAATTAAAATGTATAAAGAATAGATTAAGATCAGCAATACACTTAATCTCGACTGGGAGCATTCATGCTAATGAACCGTGAGAGAGGAATTGTGAGCAGAGTTGAAAAAGAAGAAATCATTACGGCTCTAGCTTGAAGTCCCCTATTATCAAAGTTTATTATTTAATGCATGAACTCAAGGATATTTTTTCTATATACTTTATATAGAGGGGGAAAAACTTATTTTATTAGTCTAAGCATCATTTCTGTGATATTTTGTTCTGAGTTCCTTAAGTGTAGCCGACATAAATAGTAATTATTTGTAAATGTGGTATGCATTTACCAAAATAAAAAATACTTATGACTGTTTTTGTTATACTTCAACAATGAATAAATCATTTTTAAAATATTGTTTCTTATGTAGCCTATTTAATTTATGATGCGAGACATTTGTAAAAAACAGTCTACTTTTCAACTTATTCTCTACATATTCATAAGCGCTGGTGTCACGAGTTAGTGTCCAGACAGACACTTTAATGTAGGTCAAAGGGTCCTGGATTTTAACATCCGGACATTTTAACTGATGACACCGGTGCCACTTCATATGTTTTCCGTGATGCTTCATCTAATCCCATCCGTCTGTGATTGTAATCATGCGTTTACATTTGCTTTAATAAATACAATTGTAAATAAAATGTAAAAATGTTTTATTATGTAATTTAAAAGTCATTATGTTCAATAAGTAAAAGTAGAATACATCATAGACATTAATACATAGACTACAAATCCAGTTAATTATTTATCGTGGTGAAAGTGGGCCAAAATGACCTTTGCACACAAAAAAAACCTGAGAATGATCTTTTGATTGGTCTATGAAGTGTGTAATTTAAAGGCAATACGACTATAATCATTATTAATCTGGTGTAAGTTAATCAAAACTGGATTTAGATTCGAAACATTTGAAATTTTCCCAAGAACAGAGAGAGATGACCGGCATGACTCTGATGTTATCAAGAAAAGTATGACATACAGGGGCAAGACACTAATAATTTGAATCCAGATCATATATCAATATTTTAAATTAAATAAATTAAAAATATGATTGAAACTGCAGTCTGGCATTGTGACCATGTCACAATAAGTAATTTTGAATTTTTTAAATTCTAATTTAATTCTTTTATAATTAAATCAAAAAGAAGGAAAGAAATGTATTTTGCTTTTAATAAGTTTAAGAACAAATTCTATTACATTTTATTACTCAATATTTTTTAGTGAGATTTTTTGTGTGTACTTCAATAAGTATACCTAATGCTTTATTATTATAGTGATGTAAATATAAAAGCAGATAGATGTCAGTATCGAGTGCTGTGTCAGACTGAAATCCAGGCATAGCTACTTTAAAGAATTGTTAAGTTAAAATAAACTATGAATGGCATAACATATGTATCTGTTTAAAAATCCCTACGTAATATTTCTATTTTCTGTAGAGGGATATAATTATTGTTCTAGAAAAGGGAGACCTTAAATAAAAGGTCTGATTTTTCTAGAAAAAAATTAAGTATTTTGGAGATTGTTTTAAGACATGTCACAGTACAAAAGATTTTACCCATTAGGAAATAATTAGTTGCAACATCTTTGGTTAAAGACGTAATATTATTGGAATCTGTTTTATCTATACTGATAGTTTATTCTGAGATCACCATTGTAAATCGAATTGTTGAAAAGTTGAACATAAAAAAAAAATAATAATAATAATAAAAATAATGTTAAATGTAAAACCATAATTATTTTCCGTGCCATGAATGGCACGGTACAAAAAAAAAATGATTGAGTCCCAATGTCAGTCACAGCTACTAATGAATTAGTAGCTGTGACTGATATTGGGACTCTAAAATAATTTTTTTTTTAAATATAAGTGGGCCTATACTAGTTTCGATCATCATAAGTTGAAGACTGACTGTATATATATAAAAGTATTTAGCCATTGAAATTCTGATTGATCTCTGACCTTGGAGGATAAACAGAGGGCAATTCATGATCATTAAACCAAATTTTTATTATTATCCAGTATAATACTTAGGAACATTACATCAAAGCATATTGTACAGAAAATCAGATATTGTATTATACTATTCAACATTAAATAATATGATTTATCACTAATAACTAACATACTGTACATTAACTAATCTACAAAAATCCTCTGATTTCAGTAACTTTTTATTAAATTTTTAAAAAATCCAATCATATTTCGTACTTTATTGTGGTTTATTCTTTGCATTTTCTTGCTTCTAGTTTCTAGCTAGTTTCTTGCTAGTTTCTTGCTTGCTTCTAGAAGTTCTAGAAATAAATTGAAAACCCTGAATTAATGTAGAGGCAAAGTAAATATTGAACAAATATAAAATATAGAAATGAAATTAAAATTAAATATTGTATATTTTTGACAGCTCTTCATTGTGCAGCCAGTCGAGGACATAACGACTGCATCGAAACCTTAGTAACATTATGTGGTGCTGAAGTTGATATCATTGATAGTAATGGGTGCACAGCTCTTTTTTATGCTGTCACTCTCGGTCATGCAGACTGTACTCAATTGTTGTTGAAATATGGGGCAGAACCAAATCGCCAAGATCGCAAAGGAAGAACGTAAGATTATCAACATTTAAATGTATGTTGTTGTTGATTATTATACATTTTACATCTTCATAATATAGACCTGCTCATTGTGGTGCTGCTAAAGGACAACTGGAAACTTTAAAAATATTATCAAAAAATGGAGCTAATTTGTGGATTAGAAATATCAGAGGTGATGTTGCCCTGCATGAAGCAGTTCAATCCGGAAGAAAAGGTATTATTATTATATATATGTTATGCAGATCTTCAAATTAATAATGCAATATTTGTATTGCATTTGTAATTAGAACTTTTTAAAATCATATTTTTAGATTTAGTTTATTGGTTACTCGAATCACAACCCCATGCAGTCAACATCTCTAATAGCAATGGGCGTACTTCGCTTCATGCTGCTGCAATAAGTAACAATATAGAAATGTGTAAGGTATTAATGGATTGGGGTGCCTTCATTAATCCTATTATGCGAAATAGTAAGGTATTGATTAAACTTTTATTTTATAATAATAATTAAATAACATTTTAATTAAAAATAATTTACTAAGGATCTAAATATTGTATTTTAGATATCTTTTGTGTGTGTATGTGTTAGTTATAGTAGAATCATGTTATTATAATCAAAGTCCTTTTAATGTTATCAGAACTAGCATGTCCCAAAATAACGTGAAGTTAAAATATACTTATTTTGATTACAGTAAGCAAAATTTTATATTGGTTATAGTTGGCATTAGCTTCAGGTAAACAGCCACATTTACACTCTTTTTGTGCTACAACTTCAATATTTGGCTGATTACACACAATTGTTATTATTCTTAACTATTGCTTTAATAGTTTTAATTGTTATTTGCTAACAGTACAATAGTTTAAATTACTGCCTCTCCTTTAATTATATTTTATCTTTTGTTAAAGACAATCTTACAAAACTGGACAACTTATTATTAATTAATCTTCTAACTGCACATTTTTTAGTTGTTTTAACTTGATCTTTTAATGTCAGAAACAATAAAATCAGAATTTCCACTAATTGTAGTCTTATTTAATATTGTCAGTCTGTTATTATAATCACTGGTCTATAGACAAGACTCAAAGTGATTAGAATAAGTAAATTTTATTGTATATCTGTACTTATACAATTGTGTAATAGAAAGACAGTAGGATTCACATTGCAGAAGGATAAAAGTGTCTACAGTGTATGCAATATTTTGGCAGCTAATTTGTATAAAAAATATTAAAATGGATTCTCAAAAAGTACTTGAAAGTACGGTACTACAGTGTCTATTATTCTGTTTGAAATACAAATACAGCTAATATGACTATTGAATATGACTATTAGCTTTATCTCTTTTTATTATTTATTTTTTTTAATATGGATTTTGTTATTTATAGGGGAAGATCTGCTATCTCACCACCCTATTACAAATATATCGACAATAAATAAATAGATAAATTTTACTGAACTTAAAATGATGATTACAGTATTTTTTAAATAATTTACTTTTTAATTATTATATATAGAAATTATTAGTTAAATTGGCATGACTATGAATGGGTTTGTAGTTTTTTTATAGAAATACATCATTGAGCTTTCTTGTTATTTTGTGGGGACCTGTGAACATATTGTAACACCAGTATAATATACAGGTAACCTTCATATAACACTGTGAGAGTATATAAATGTGGGAACGAGTCGACATGTAGAACTTTAGTGATTTCTTCAAAGGGACAAATTTAGAACAAGTGTGCTTGATAGAGCAGACACTTAGCAGGAAGAATCCACTGATCTCAATAGGGACTAGACAAAGACAACTATCCAAATTAACAAGATAACCCTTTAATTTTCCTGAGAACATACAGTACTTCTAAGAAAAAAAAATCACAGGAACATACGGAGCCCGACAATCCAATATATTGAATATTGTTAACATCAAATCTCCTGACAATATACTGCTCAAAATTCCCATAACGTGAGGACATAAAACATACTGACAATGAGTTTGAAGTGTACCTCTTCCTTTTCGTCACTCTGGGTAGAAAACAGTTCAAAATTCAAAATCTCACACTGACTTGGTTGCACAATCTTTACTTTCCCATGCACTTTCACCACCACCACTACTTTTCTTCTTCCCCGTCCTCTCTCCACTTCTGTTCTAACTTCTACCCGAAACACACCCTCCAATAAAACTCCCACCCTCTGTTACACACCCAGAATTACACAACTCCTCTCCACCAAGTTGGACCCACCATGTGGCGAAGGGGGGCAGGAAAAGACACAACATAGTAGTAAGTAGGTTCCACAAAAATGGGGCATTATAAAAATCATGTAATGCAGGAATAATATACAATTATCATAAATTTTATCTGTCACGTAAGAAAAACAGTTTTATTTAACTCAGAAAACTTCATTTAACAAAACATAAATTACAAAACAAAAACAAACTTATTAAAAATTCATAAAATACAATTTTGTTTACTCAGGATTGAAATGCACTTACGGTAATTTATGTCTTTACTTTGTCCACACTTATTATCTAATTAAATGCTATTTTCAAGAATGTAACTGAAAAAGTAAAAGAAAACTATAAGCAGCATGCAGTTTACACACAAAATGCCAAAAAGAATTTACATTACATACAGTGCATAAAATTACTTACTTGTTAGCACAGAATAGTATTTTACATTTTTCTAACAAGATTGTCACGCATAAAATGCTTTCACTATACAGGGAAAACTGCAGAATCTACACATGCAAAGTATGTTGTATCAACTGAAAAATCATTTACTAGAATAAGATAAATAAATGATTTCATATGAACTCTTATATCTAAATTGCATTGTATAAGTACCACATTATATGAGGATTACTTGTACATTATATTTGTGATGTTTATAAGCTATATAAAGAAATTAAAATTTTCTGTATTTGTTTTTGAATCTTCATAAAAAAAATTTAAAAAGTCAAATCGTTTTAAATAATAAGATATAAATAAGCTATACTACTTAATTCTTGAATTTTACATCATTAAAAATTATTTACTTGTAATCAAAATTGGTAAGGTGACATAGTCTGCATACATAGATTTTTTTTATAATCTGTCATGAAGTTGTTCCTAAAAATATATATCTTAAAAATTAATGCTAAAAGTCATATTTTGGTTTAAAAAAGAAAACAAAAAATTTATTTAACTGCTGATGTAGGACTAATTGTCTGTTATATATGTTTCTAATTTGTGACAGAATCATGGAAATGTTTTATAAATATTAAAATATCCTATAAAATCTTTATTGATTTTGTAGATTAAATCTGGACTTGATTTTTTAATATTTGAAAACATTATTAAATTTTAACATAAAAAATAAAATTTAATAATTTATTCATTTACAAAAGTTTTTCATTGTTGAATTTTTAGTTTAGTATGTCATTCAACATATTAACTTGAACAAAAAAACCAAAACTTTTCCTCGTATTCTAAAATATATTTATTTATTTATTATTTGAAATACACTTTGATAACTAGGGACAATTAATGACACCGCTGGATGCTGCCATTTATTGTGGAAACAGAGGTTGTGCAAAATATCTTCAACTCCATGGAGCCATTCCAGCTAGTAAATTAATTGAAAAAGATGATTATTCTAGGTAAATTTATTTACCTATTCTTAAGGTTATAATTTTAAATTGACAAGATTATTTTTTTATTGTTGAATTCTCACTTTTTTTTTTCAAATTCAAGGAAGTTTTCAAATTTTAACATTTTATATTTAAGTTAGTAGAAAAATAAATGTAAAATGTTGGATTGATCATTTTAATTTCAATATCTTTAAAATGTTGTTGCCAATGCTGTGAAAATAAATCTTACTTTTTTTGGGAGTCAAAATAATATACACAATCTAAATTGTTTAAATTCAAAATACTTTCAGATTGTGCATGACCATCTTTAAGATTAAAATTTTTTAATGCTTTTATTGGTTGTTTTTTGAGATTGGAGATGGAAATGGGTGGTGATTTTATATTTTAATTTGAATAAATTATATATATATTAGAACTATACAAGAGTGTAGATTTTATGATGTTGTCCTCTATTTTTCAGATTGATATGTGTGAAATACATTATAAAATTTTTAAAATATTTGAATCAATAGAAAATTTTAATTAAATCAAAACAATTTAAATTTATGAATATATTTTTAATATTTATTTAGGTATTATATAAATGGTATTGACTTGAATGGACGTCCCTATTCTGTATTGGATGATGGTAGAATAACACCAGTCAGTGATCGTTTAGAGAGTGCAGTTCAAACTGATGTTTTAAGATCTGAACTGAGAGATGCCAATGTTCAGGTACATCTACCCCAAAATGAAGCTAAAACAAAAGAAAATGAGTCTATGGTTACTCATGTTTATGTGCATGCAAATGAAGAAGTAAATAAAGAAGAAAATATAGAAATAAATAATTTGAAAAGTCATAAATCAACTGAAAATGAAGATGAAGGAAAAACTATTGAGGTACAGATTCATAGAAATAAAGAATTAGATAATAATGATGAAAACAAAGAATCAAATTTAAATTCTGTTAGTAATGATAAAAAAGGAATTCTCATTCCTGAAGATTCAATAAAGAAAAAATCAATTAAAAAAAAATTAAGAGTTTATGTACCTGAAGGAGTTGGTGAAGTTAAAGTGATACAGTTTCCACTTTCTGAAGAAGCAGAAAATTCTAATTCTAATAAAGTATTATCAAAAGTTAATTCTCTTTCACCACTTTCAAGTTCAGATACCACTGTTAAAGATTCTGGACTTGGTGAGGATGTAGAGAAGATTGCATATTCAGAAAACAGTGATCAACATGATGTACTTAATGATATGTATAAACCAGTTCTATTAGAGATTAGAAGGAAAAGAAAGACTAGAAAAAAGTTGCCTGATGTCAAACTGGAAGAAGAGCAAGAAGAAATGCCAAGAACAATTCATGAAAGAAAATGTCATATTCCTGGAAGAGATTATAATAATACAATGATGGGAAAGTTAGATTACAGTCAGCTTCCTGGTAAATCAGATTATAGCCATATCAAAGCAAGAGTTAATACTCGAAGATCAACTAATAATCAAAACATTCCTGTTATGGAAAAACTACAAAATTCTGGGCAGAAAAGTATGGCATCACGTAGTATTACTCAACAGATTCAACAGAGTTTAAGAAAGTAAGTATGATGTGGTATTTACATTCTTATATTTAAGGTAAAATTTTTCTAATCTGAAATTTTGGAGGACAACATTAATTGATTAAGAACTTTTTGATGACTATAAGTACAAATATGAACATTGTTTATAGATATCAATTGGAAAGGAAATTGTTTCAAGAATTACAAGAATTGAAACATCATCAAATTCGAAGTGGAAGAGCAAATGAAAGTATAGTTGTGAAAAGACTAGTGGAGAGGTATCGGAGAGAAGTTTTATTACCTGGTATGCGAGACTTTGAAGGTCCTTATACATATAAAGCTTTTGAGAAATATTTGTATGGTAATTATTTTGATATTGTTTATTGAAAAATTTGAAATAATAAATTATTTAAATTATATTACTAAAATTATATAATTTGAAATATTTTAGATCAGCTTAGATTATTATCATCATCAAATCATGGAAAGGTTCCAAGAATAAAAGTGAGTGATTATTTTTCAGTTTTAAATTCTTATAGCATATTTTATTTGGTTCTAAAATCTAAATTCTTAATGTTCAGACAGTTGTCCAGAAATCTCTACAACCATATACAATTATAGAGAATGAATCTGCATATAGCTGTACATGCAAAACTCATCGATGTAATCATGCATCACAAGCTTATTCTGGAAGAACAAGTGAGTAATTTCTTTTTAACTATATTAATATAACAATTTATTGAATATGTATGTTTTTAAACTATTTGATTTTAAATTTATCAATCATTATGGATTAATAACATTATTTTGTCATATTTGTGATCTATTCAATAAATTACCAGTCAAACAAAAATCTAACAATACTTGATCATATTTCTTTTAAACTAATAATAATAATATAATTGATAATTAATTTATTTTACATCTTTTCTGTTCAAGTTAAGATTTAAATTTATGTAACTAATATTAAACTTTGAATATTAATACAACATTAATCTTTCAGGAGTTTTGATAACTTTTTCTGGATTTTGTCATTTGACTACTGAATGTGATGAGGTTAACATGATTATGTTTTGGTTGGTTTTTTTTTTACTCAGTCCTCTTGGTTCTTATTAATTTATTCAATTCATCACTACAAAACAGCTTGATCTGTTCCTTGATTGTTGCTTTTTTTCTATTTAGGAAAAAATGAAGGGTTTTCCTCAGTGGTGTGTTGTTTCAGAAATGAAAATTTTTTCAATAAATTATTCCATTTGGATGATATGATCTGGTCTTTAACAGATGACAGAACCATAGCAGGGCACCACTGTCTCATCCTTTTTTATGTAGTACTTTTTCAGACTTTTCTTAGTCTCTTTGTCACTATATATTTAGTTTTTAATTGGTTTCTCACCTTTTTTATAATACAGGATTTCAGAAGACTTTCTTTTACAGGTTCTTTTCATCAATCTTTTGTACAGATGAACCAAGAGTTTCTCTGGCCATATTTCTAACAGCTGAATTAATCAATGCATCGTTAACAGTGAGTGAAGTTTAAAAAAATACTGATCTTTTCAATCTAGGCCATCTTCAGACATGGGCAATTGAAAGTTAGGAATGTCAATGTCAGAAAGAAGAAAGATGGATAGACTCCAGTGGAGTGAACAAACAGGAAAGGTGGACTATTATGGTGACAGTTGATGTGAAAGACTAAAGGAGATGCTGTCAGAAAAGAATTCTTATCTCTACTGTTTATACAAATGCTGGTAATGGAATGCCTATAAATTTTCCACTTTTCAAATACTTGTGATAAATACTTAATTGAAGAATAAAATCTTTCAAAAGCAAAGAGTTTTCAGCTCCACAAAACATGGACAAAAATGTGAAAATATAACATGTCATTACTACCCAGCTGACAGAAATCATGACACAATGCTGTCAAGTGCTATAAATCTTTTTTATTACAATAGTTCATGTCCAGCTTTTCCTTAATCTCTTACATAGGATTAGATCATAAGTGCTCTATGGTCCAATCCTTTATCTAGACTCCAAAGTCTACAGGGAGATTTGACTTGAATGGGGAGAGGGCTATCTTCTACCAGGGAAAGTTTTTAATTCCTTTGTAAATGGTTCCCTAAAAGATCTAACAAGTAAAGTATTCTACTGCAGGTTCTATATAAAAATTCCAGAACGTTCATTAAAGATATAGAGACTGTTTCATTAATATTTTATTTTAGGATTGTATATGACATTTCTAGTATTTTACACACAATAAGTATTTTATCACATTTTTCAGATGTAGTTGATACTATTCAGGACCTTGGTGTTGTCTTTGATTCAACACTTTCTTTTAAATATCATATTGAACTATTAACTAAAAACTTCTCAAGGAGCATGTTGTGGAGAAATTTCACAGTAATTTCTAGTAAAAGTATACTTCAAGCTTTATTTTTTACTAATATACAAATCTTAATAGATTATGCCTTGCCCATTTGGGCATCAGCCTGTCTCCACTCTGCATAAATTTCATTCAGAGTTGGCTAAAATTTATCTCTTTTTAAATAAGCTTGCAAACCTCCCCTTTGCTGGTTTTTCCAAGGTTGCTTATGTGTGCTTGGGCTTACCTGGTTTTTTAAACATATTGATTATTTTGACAGAATATATTCTTATAAATATTTTAATCTCCTTCCTTCTAAGTTTTTTTTTTTAAAAGTTCCTTCTTTTAACTCTAGAAATTCTACATGTTTATATTCCTTATTTACCCACCTTAATGTTACACTTAAATCATTTTTCTTCAAATACCAAAAAACTGCTGTAACTATCTACTTTTTCATAAGTTTTGAAATCCATTTGTAAAAATCTTTTTATGACTGTTCTCCACACTAATTCCCATGTATCCTTTAAAGTGTAATTTTAATTTTAATTTTTATATTCATGGGTTTGTTGTTTGTTTGTTATTTGGGGGGCAGCTATTATTGTCATTGTGGTATTAAAAAAAAATTTTTATGTACAGCACGTTTAAGACAAAACTGTAATGTTTATTTTCTAAAGACAAATAAAATACTACAGTATTTAAAACCTGATCTTGATTATTTTTGTATTGCCAGCTGAATTTTCCTTGATGCATATGTACATAATTTCTGAGGCATCATCATCACTCAGCTTAATAGGACCTTCTGTACTTGTAACTTAAGCATGAGTTTATTTAATTTTTGAGCATAGATTTTATGTATGTTTGCTCAGAGCTTTCAGGGATTTCTAACTTCTAGAGGGAAAAACTCTTCCCCAAGGTGATCCAAATAAAAATGGTACCAAAGGGATTATTGTTCAATAGCTGAATGAAAACATTTAACTGGGTATGTGTTTCCAAATGATCGAGACATCATCCATATAGTGTTTATAATAAATGATGCTGTGTGTGAGCCTCACACTAAGTTTCCCACAGATAAACCTTTGTTGTGCTTGTAGATAGATTTTATTGTTGAAGGAAAAAAATCATGAGTGGCATATTCAGTCCATAAGCTGTAGGATATTGGAGAAACATTCAAAATAAGGGATAGCAGAAACAAGGCTCAAATTTAAGAGTATGGTTATAGTGGATGCAGTGTTCTGACAAAAAAGATTTTTGATGAGTTTGCTAGAACAATCAAACTACACCAATTTTGACAGTGTTTACAGTGCATATGTACTGTTCTTCAGATAATGTCCAAACATATCAGAACAGGTTGGTTGTTCAAATCCTTGTTCTGACAAACAGATAAGATGAACTTGGCAGAAATCTTTTTTATTAGAACATGCAACCACTGTAACCATACCTTAATAGAGGGATATAGGCTTATGAAATCAAATATTATAACTTAATCTTCCAGTATTGTTATGTCCCTGAGATCAATGACTACTTCCATTGAGCTGGCAGTTGACAGAATGTGTTCCTTGAGGCAAGAGGAGATGAAGAAGTTTTTCATTAGGTACATGGATGAGTGGTACTTCTAAGCCACTGGTTGTAACTGCTTTCCTTTTTTGAGGATTTTGGAGAAGGCAATTAGCCCCAGATGGGCCGTGGCTGAAACATTTATATAATTCTGAAAGGGCAGTGTTTTCATGGTTACAGTTTTAGCTTACTTAGTAACACAGTTGATGATAGATGTAAGGTAGTGGTTATCTACCTTACCTTACTCATACACCTACTTGGCCATAAACAAGGAGACTGGCATCAACACAGTGATGGATATATCTCAAGATCCCACAATCTGAGATTCATCAAATGTAAAGATATTAAAAGAGGAGAATCTGCTACAGTTTTATTTTCCTTTGCACAACTTCCTGATACAGAGATAGATTGGCAAGCAGCAAAACAACCAAAACTGTCTCTTGCTAGTATAGTAGAGAAATGGAAAATTTATAACCACTCCATTACCAACATTTGTATAAACAATACTGATAAGAACTCCTTTAGTCTTTTGCATCAACTGCCACTGTCATGGTCCACCTTTCCCATTTGTTTACTCTATCAGAATATGTCCCATCTTCCTCCCTTCCAATACTGGCAACACTGTTTATGTCTGAAGATGGCCCACTAACCAGGTTGATAATGTTAGTGTTCTTTAAATTTCACTCACTGTTAAAGGTGCATTGGTTAATTTTTGCAAAGTTTTGAAATTATTTTGACATAAATTGAATTCCTTCGCCTGTATACAGATTGTCTGGTATTTCAAATTTAGAGAATTTTTATAAATGATAAAAAAAAATTCCTTCTAAATAAATTAGAATGCATGATAAAATTGTATAGTTTAAGATCAGAATATTTATAATTTACTTTATCTTAAATTAACATAGTAAGATGAATAAATATAAAGTTAATATAAATTTTATATGTATAATTACATAGATTAAAATTTTCAATTTGTATATTTTATTTACAATTTATTCTTATTTTCTAACTTAATATTTTAACAAACAATCAACTTTTATTATCATATGATAATTTTAGCATATTATTTTACATATTATAAATAATCATAACTGAGAAATTTCAATATTTCATTCAATAGTTCAAATTATAACATTTTTAACTATAATTGTATGTACACACAATTGCAATTAAAAATATATACTATTAAAAGCTTAATTTTGAAATATAAAAACTGATTTTATCAGCAATTAAATTCATATTCAACATTTGTATACTGTAAATTTAAATGTTACTAATGAACTATTACTAATTTAATAAAAAATTTTTCAAAAAAGATGATAAAAGTTCTTAAGATTAGTAAATTGTTAAAATAAAAAATATTTTCATATGCTGATTCTATGGATAACAAACAAAAACTTGCATTATGATTTTCAGATAAACTTTCATTTCCGAAGCCTACAGCAGTTCGTCAGAATTTGCTTCCAGCTATTTCTCCTTCGTCAAGTGTTCCAAGTGATAATTCAGTAATAAATCAGGAGCAGTCTTCTAATCAACAAACAAAATCTTTTGAAAATATTGCACTTAAAAATCAATTGTTACATCAAACAAGGTCAAGAAGCCTCGATAGATTCACTCACCGAAAAGAAAAGCCGGGAGTTTCTCTTCGGCATTCCAAATCAGACAATCTACCATCATATAAACAAGATATAGAATCACTTAGAGAATTCTGGAGAAGAAAAAATGAAGACACAAGAAATATGTTAAAACAGGAGAGGGAAGAAAAATCATTAAAAAATGATGATATTCCCAGATCAGTGTTAACAGCAGTAGCAAGAGGTCTGTCTAGAGATTCAAATCCAGATGATTCAGTTGTTGTCAACATGATGTCAGAAGATGATTCTTCCAAACTCACACAGACTTATACAGTGCAGCAACTGAAATCAATGTTAGAGGAAGATAGTAAAAAGTTACCAAATTTTGATCCTGAATATAATGGGCCTGTAACTTTTGAGGTTAAACACGGAAAAGAAAAAAATGTGTTCCAATTACCAGCCGATAAATTGAAAAATAACAAAAAATGGCAGGTAACATTTACGATTGGAAAAACAGAAATAGATAATACAGAA
This sequence comes from Centruroides sculpturatus, assembly GCF_000671375.1. Classification (NCBI taxonomy): domain Eukaryota; kingdom Metazoa; phylum Arthropoda; class Arachnida; order Scorpiones; family Buthidae; genus Centruroides; species Centruroides sculpturatus. The sequence continues at coordinate 1,130,930 of NW_019384415.1, read as the reverse complement.
GAAAAAAATGAAGACAAATAATTGTTTGACAATCAATTCCGATAAAACAATTATCATTAATACTATTGATATCTTACAACATAATTATTTAAGATAATTTTACATGCTGTGATTCAAACTATTTTTATAGGATCAACAAGATGTTTGATCCAATTGTAAATATATTTTTCTTACTGAACATAATGTATATTGTAATTACATGTTAAACATTAAGTAATATTAGAAATATTGATAAGAATGTCTTAATTATGTAAATTATTTTAATTGTAAATGTGAATCGTTATATAATATATTTTTTTAATATTTAGACAATTATATTTGATTATAATTTTTTAAAATTTTCTTTAAAATGTGAATTTGTTCCCTTTTTTTTAATATAATGTTTTAACTTTTTTTGTTATTGATTGACCCATATATAATCTAAATATTAACAATTTATACATTTTTGATATTCTATGGCTTAATTCATAAATGCATCTTTTTATATAGTTTTGCCATTTAGAAACTGATGCAAAATAAATACAAAAGAATCCTCTAATTTGAAATCAATGAAACTGTAAGTTTAACTTTGTCTATGAGAATGTTTAGTAAAACACTATTATAGATAAAGTCAAATTATGATAGTAATACTTGGAAAATAAACTCAATGTTACTGTACTATTAAATACAACTATCCTGAATATTAAAATAATAATTGCTAGACTATTTAGCTTCCTAAATGTTGATTATTGGATCCTATCCAATCATTTTTTATATCTTTAAATGTAAAAAAATTTACATGTTAAGATATAAGAATTTTGAATTTTATTTATTGTCAAGCTGTTGATTTTCCTATTTTGAAATTGTCATAACTGTTTTGACTGGCATATAAATTTTATAAATTCATAACTTTGAAATAGGAGTTACACAGAAAATAAATCCACAATTTGAATTCCCATCTTCAATTAGCTGATCCAAAAAACTTAGGTCGAAACCATTCTATTTATTACTATTAATAGAATTAATTATTTTAATTTTAATACGAAGTTTATTTTAAAATATTTTACAGATTTACAGTTTTGATTGTGGATACATTTCTTGCGAATTGTTTAGCCAGAGATAAAACATATTTGTGTTGGAAAATGTGCAATTTTATTCTTATTTTATTTTATACTTAATTACTTCTAGTACAAATAAGTCAGGCCAAAATCATTTGAAGAAATAATATCCTTATATTTTACATTTTCTCCCAATTTTATTGGGATACATCTGTATTTACACTTTTATAAAATTTTGTAAATTATATTCATGAAATTCATTAATGGACTAACATTAAAATTTCAAGAATATATTTTTTATATTCAAAATTTATTACTTTAACCTCAAGTCTATTTTATTTATAAAATCCTTGCAAAAATAAAATGATGATGTAACAGCTTGTTTATTTAATATTACATTTTAAATGAATAGTTTAAATCCATATTTTTTATTTAATTGACATTTAAAGTTAACATTTATATTTTCATTTTTAAAATGAAAACATAAATGAAAAGTGCAGTTAATTCATATGTTAATTATATACAAATACAGTATTTTATTTGAAAAGAAGATAATGCAAAGCTACTATCAAATATGATTATTATAGAATCCATTCATAAATTCCATTTGATATATCTGTGATATCAGGATTTCATTTACAAATATAAAATGCATTCAGTCATAATTTCATAGTAAAAACATGCAATAATTTTGTTGAAACGCATTAATTTATCTTTATCGTAATTTAGAGTTAAATTGAAAATTACTAATAGAATATTCTCCTTGTTATCAGTTTAGAATAAAATAGATAGCAATGCCAAAAAAATGTTTGTAATCAACAAAAATAAAAAATTTAATAATTACTCTCATACCAAAAACAAGCTCCCTGTTTAAGAGCCAACTCTTATTTGCCAAAATGTTTTCAACAAACTTTATCATTCCGTCCTTAGCAACCTAAACAAAATATATTCTAAATCAAATAGATTTTTCCTAAAGACTTTGTTTTCTTTTGTGAAGGTAATGTATAACACAGAATCATTGTTTCTCTGTTTTGTATTTAATATTGTTCTACAAGTTATTATGGTACCAAGATAAAAAATATAATAATAACTGAAAAAAGTTGATATTCCAGTGACATTAAGAAGAAAGTTAGAAAAAAATGTATAGCATTTTGAAAGTAATAGCTTTTTGAAAACCAACTGTAAAAGGATTATGAAGTTCCAAAATAATTTTAGTGATAAAAACTAGAATAAATTAGTTAATTATTATTATTGTGTAGAAATTTTGTATCCATTAAAATACTAACTCTATTAATAATACAAGTATGTCATACAGTACATGTATATTTAATTTTATGATTTCCAATTAAAATAAAAGCTATTATTATTTTAATAATATTAATATTAACTATTATTATTACTTTAATGAAATTAAATTTCTGTAGACCAGAATAATTTTTATTAATAAAAATTTTATTATTTTTCAGTACTTAAAAATATTTTGGTCTCCATAAATCCTTGCAGCTCTGATGCACTTTTAATCTAGTAAAATACTTGTTAAAATGCTCCTCAAACAAATTAATTCAAGCTACTTTTCTCAGAACAAAAATTTCAAGTGCTTTCTGGCTGTATATTACATCTTTCATCAGAGTCATGATGATGATGATGATGATGATGATGAAGAACACAGCCTGAAAACACTTGATGTTCTAAGAAAAACATTTTGAATTGAATTTAACTTAATAGAATTAACCAGAGAAACTGATGCATTCAGAGGAGGGCGAAGGGGACCTGAACCTCTACCAAGAAATCAGAACAACAAAACTGAAATACTATAAATATATTTTTAAATTATCAAAATATTTGATTATTATTGGTTACTCTCCCAGGAATAAAATGTATGGGTTACCTCATCAAATTATAATTATTTAATTTAATTAATTATGAGCTAACTAAATAAAATCAGTAAATTTTTATAATAATTAATTTTATTGTCAAAATATAAATATTGAAATTTGTTGATAAACTATTCCAAATAAATCTTTTTAATATCTATAAGGGTTGTCCAAATGAAACATAGACTGAACTGTATAAAGCATAGTGTCACTGGTTTCCATACCAGCATTGTAGTATAGACAGTATACTCTATTGGGGCTGTAAGGCAGATGCTACAGAACTTCCCATCCAAAGCAATACAGCAACTAATATATAGCCCTGATATGTTGCTTTGCAAATTCCATGTTTTCAGATCTTTAAAAAAGTTTCTCAAAGGTTATAGACTCCAACCTGACAGTGAATTCCAAGCAGCTGTTCATCTGGCAGCCTTTTTTCTATGCTTAGAGTATACACAAACTTGTACTGTATTGGAACACATGTCCGAATGCAGGAGATGATTTCCTAAAGCAGCTAACACAACTTTGTTATTATGCTCTGTATGCTGTAATCTGCTATGGTGACGAGTAACACTATATGTTTTATAAGGTCCAGTCTTTTCACTTGACCAACCATTATAATATTGTTCCTTTGTGGACAAGCATTTAAATAAAATACAATTGATTTAAAAACAACATATCTGTGATATATAAACTATATGTCTGGAAAAAGAAGTAAAGACCTGCACAGATAATATTCAACCCATGCAGGAACTAAATGTCTTTCAGATTTAAGAGATGCATTAGAGTTATGCTACTAAAAATTATTCTTTTCATTTTGTTTATTCAAATTATGATTTCATCACTCTTTTAGAAATGCAAAGACTTTAATTTTATTAACTATTAATCATTTTAGAAATGATCAGTGGGGCATACTATTATGCGTTACTATTAAGCCTCACTGATCATTTCTGATGTAGTACTTTTAATATACAAAAATATTCACAAATTAGAAGAAATAATAAGTGTTTTCATATTCTTTTCAACACCTCAGGAATACAATTCTTTATAGGAGAGTTGACCTTTTATTTGTGGCTATTCATCCACCTCAATATGCAAAAAATGTTAAAAAGTTCCAGGGATACAGCACAATCTAATTTGTGAATATTTTAATATTGTCCTGGCCATTATATTTCTTGAGTATTAATATATTTTATGATTTTATTAGCAACAACATTAGATAATAAAATCAGAAATATTATTTGAATTTTATTTTAAGATATAATTTGAAATTTTTGTTTTTCTCTACCGTTGCCTTAATCTGCTTTTCACAAAAACAAGTTTGCTGAATTGTGTGATCATACAAGTGAATATTGTATTTAATATATATCCAAAAACAATGTAAAAACAACTACACAAAGGATAAAACAAAAGAATGCTGTATATATATATATATATATTCTTAAATAAGGAAGTTGGAGACTTAGGAATAAAATATAAACATTTGCATTGCATCTTCCCCTATTTATTTTTAAGGCAATATTTTACTTAAATGCTATGTATTTTGCACTGGAGCAGGAATTTAGTTTCCTATATATTATAATAAATTTTTTTATTTAAATTTGTTTTTACATGGCTAAATATAAGGATTTATATATACTATAATTTATATTTTATTATTATTATTACATATTGACTTACAGTACATATTGAAATATATACAATTGAAATAGTTAATAAAATACAGTTTTTAAAATTGTAATTTCAGATTTTTGATGTATTTCATATATTTGCTTGATTTCAAGTTGCTTTATGTGTAATGATTATGTAAAAATTAATGCATTATTCATTAATGATAAACATGATTACATTGTTCATTATAATGTACAGTTTACTATTTATGATTAAAATCATTTTTATACAAACATACTGAGTCTGTTATTGTACATTAATATTTAAATAACTTTCATATATTTAAAAAAATTTAAAAACTGCTTTCATGGGCTATTTTTTTCAAGAATAGAATGGGGAATGAGTGATGGTGATGTGGACCCACCCTACCATATAGGCTACATCACTACAGTGCATTCAGTGTTTGTTTCAAAAACTTTCAGGGAACAACCCAAAGGATTTTGCATTTGTCAACCCCTCATATTGGAAAAATCTGCAATTGGTCAGTCAATACAAACATACACAGAAACGAGCAATTATTTATTGTGACACTGTCAAAATGCTGGGCAGAAATTTTTAATCATATTCTTAATTTGTTCAATTTAAAATATCTTTTAATATTGGAATTTCGTCAGATGATATTTTTTTGAGTTAATTGATGACACAGACTGTCCAAAAAAATATGTTTTCCATCTCAAATTATTAGTGTATTTCCCTGTATGTCATACTTTTCCTGATAACAACAGAGTCTTGACGGTCATCTATGTCAGTGTTCTGCGACCGGTGTGCCATCACAAAGTGAAAGTTGTGACATGAACTTTTACATGTTCTATTAATTTCAAGTTTTATTTATATATTTTTATCAGTCGTTGTGTTTCTTATGCTTGTATTTCATTCACTGATGAAATAAGATGATGTTAAAGCAATAAACATATATGTTGTCCCAGTATTCACTTATTCTTTTGGAGTTATACATTGGACTCACACAGATCTTGAGCAGCTCCAAATGAAAACAAGAACACTTACTAAGCATAAACAACAACATCCTAATCCGCCATAGGAAGATTAATCCTTCCACGTAAAGATGGTGGACGTGGCCTGATCCACATAGTTAACCTCCACTACAAACAAATACAGACATTGCTGAGAGTTTTTCTACAAAAAACATCACAGTTACATAAACAGTAACTCTAGAAGACTCAAATAACACACCATTAAACTTACACTCATATCATACAGACACAACACAACATATAAAAAGCATAGACAGTTACAGTAAATATTCTAGAAAAATTACTTATACAAGAATACGAGGGCTGTTCAAAAAGTATCGGACCTTTGGTCGGCAAAAATACATTTATTGATTTTGAGGTACAAAATCCTAATCCCCTTCAAAGTAATCTCCTTGGTAGTGTATACACTTCTCCCAGTGTTCCTGCCATTGCTGGAAACACTGCTGGAACGCATCTTTTGAAATGGCCATCAGCCGGTCTGTCGCATTCCGCACAATGTCTTCTCTCAACTAAAATCGGGTTCCTTTTAGCAGCATTTTCAGCTTGGGAAATAGCCAAAAGTCACACGGAGCCATATGGGGAGAGTACAGAGCGTGACGAATCACAGGAGTGTTGTGTTTGGCGACGAAAGCCCGAATCAGATGCGCAGAATGGTGAGATGCATTATCACGATGGAGCTGCCAAGTTTTGATCGACCACAGATCCGGACATTTGCGTCGCACAGCATCGGAAAGACAACGAAGGACCTCCTGGTAGTACTCCTTTGCGATGGTTTGGCCTCGTGGTGCGTACTCACAATACACCACCCCACGAGAGTCGAAAAAACTGTCAACATGACCTTGATATTGTTGCGGACCTGCCGCGCTTTTTTTGGCCTCAAGGATCGTCCCCGAAAGCCTGCTGAATCTTGCGAATGGTTTACACTTGGGTATCGCCAAGGTTTTTGGCAAAATTTGATGTAATATCGCTGCTCACGTTGTTCAGTCATTTTCCAACTTAGTGGAATCCGACGACAGCTCGCTACATGTCCTCACTCATAGGCCGACTGCCAACAACTGACGCTTCCTGCAGGCGGAAAAAAATTCAAAGCTGTGCATGACTGTCCCCTCCACAACTCCACCGAAAAAGGCCTCCCGCGCATCATTGGTTTACGCGGAAAAAAAAGTCCGATACTTTTTGAACAGACCTCGTATCTCATATCAAATTTATATTACGAACCTATTTTGCGTTTCGCTTAAACTTCACACATTAGTATAGAGTAATATTTTACTTTTTTTTTCCAGTTTATATAGGCTAATAATACAAGCAAAGTTAAGTATTTATATTTCTTTAATATACTATGGTTTAAAACAATGTAAAATAAAATATAATACTCCACATTTGAAATAAACCCTTTTATTAATGTACGAGTAAATTACTGGCTTCGGTAGGATTTCGGGCAAAAACATTATACATCATAAGTGATTTTTGATGTTAAATTTCATCGTATACTAAAAATATAAAAATCTTGGGGGTCATTTTTCCTCCATCTCCATACTTTCCCTTTGTTACACATAACAGAGCCGGGAAAGTAAAATGTACTACTGTCCAACAATGTAGTTATCTGAATCGTATGATGACGACCACGTTCTTGGTATAAGGGGAATGATTAGCAAATAGTCTACCAGTAAAGAAGTTTTTAAGTTTATCTGTTATTCAAAAAATAGAATAATGAAGCTTTTCATAAATTCGAAAATTATATTATTCAACAAGACGAAAAATTATTTTAATATAGGTTATTTTTAAAAATTTAAAAACGTTTTATTGTTATTTTTTTTCTGAGATTGGGTTGAAGGATGGGCGAAAGAAACAAATTGTTCTAAACCCCAAGAAAGTAGAGTACATCTAAAAAACAATATTTTTTCGTTTACTTCCTTTATTATAATAATTTAATTTGTTTAGGGGCTCTCAATATGTATTTTGCCCCAGGCTCCAGTTATCTTCTGGGTGGGAGTAGGGCCACCTCTAAAACATCATTAAAAGGCATTGTTATCGAACTTAGAAGGCTGAAATTTAAAGGACATACCTATCTTAATTAAAAGTGAATGAAATTTGAGTTTTAAAATTTGAGGACGTGATACACAGTAAGTTAAATGAAAGTGTTAAAAAAATTATTTTACTAGAATGAATATATCACTTTTCGTTATCTACATATTTCAATTAATACTACGCTCTTGTATTTGAGTTTATTTATTTAAAAAGCATTTAACAAAGCGGGAATCTCCCATTCTATCTGTCCCACGAGACCAAGGTTCGAGTCCAAAATGATCCTAGGTTTATTTCGAGGGGGAAATTTATAAAACGATATATACGGAGGCCTTAAAGCTGCGACTATGCAGACGCGAGCGAGAGAGAATATGTGCGCGAGAAGAGGCGAGACACGATAGATATCAAACCCTGTCAGAAATGTACAGTACAAGAACCAGAAATTCGCTCTCGCCAGCGATAATTCTCGCTTATGCATGGTTTTCCTTTGCCATAACTATATCGCTCGCTCTCTCTCTCGCTACTAAATTCGCGTCTGCATAGTCGCATCCTAAGAGTGCGATTATGCAGACACGAGCGAATTTTCCGAGACTGCGAGAATATGTGGCGAGAAAAGGCTAGACGCGATAAATTTCAAACTCTGTCAGAGATATGTGCGAGAACCAGAAATTCGCTCACGCCAAAGAGATTTCTCGCTTCTCGCTTGTGAATGTTTTTCTTTGCGAGAACTATATCGCTCGCAACCTCTCGCTCGCTACTAACTGCGCGTCAGCATAGTCGCACCCTTACACGTCTTTAATAAAGTCACTTTCAAAACATTATATATGAGATTAGTTTAAAATAATCTGCCTATTATATGCAAACTTCGATTATTGTTTTCAATTATGATAATTACCGTTGGAGACAAACGATAAGAATTCTTAGAAAATTCGTACTAAATGGATCTTTTCTTCGAAATACCTTTTATCTTTTACTTACTTAAGGGCATAATTCTTAGAAAATACATATACTGTAGATCATTATTTGAAGATGAACATTGTGGATGAACATTGCTGTTGCGTTAAATGAAAATTCTTTATCTTCGGTTTAATGTTATCAACCGGTTTTGTTATCAAAAGTCGAAAGTCCCAATTTACCATAATAAGCGGATTCCACTGTATAAAAATTTTACTGAAAAAAATATACAAACAACAACAGCACCATTGCTGATATATATTATATATACAGTAAAACCTATCTATGGCGACCACCCACGGTTCCTTCAAAAAGTGGTCTTTTAGACAGGTTGTGCTGTAATACCGTATTTCCGTACGTATTTTGCTCACTTTTTAGCCGTTTCTACTAAACAAAACTCGAGGTGAGCAAAAGTAAGCGAATTTTTTCAACGATAGAGCTATATTGGTATTGTATTTTATTCTTATCGGATAACTCGATTTACAGGAGTCGTGATTTTATAAGATAGATTTTAAAGATTAATACAATAGTCGCATTTTCTGGATTATAATGCACACTTTCTTTTTTTCCACTTAATTAATTCGACTCGGTTTTTTCGTTCGCTCCTCAGTTATGTGTAAAATTGATTTTTGCATTAATGCGTTTATTGTTATTTGAATATTTCGCGTGCGAAAATTACTTGGATATTATTTTTCTAAAAATATCTTAGAAATAAGGTAGGTTGATATAGAAACTATTTATCGCGCATGTACTGTATATGAGCTTCAAAATAAATAAATAAATAAATAATAAATTTTATCAAACGATGAGATCAGCCAATTAATTGTATCGTGTACAATACTTTATACCCCCAAGGAAAATACTGGTAAAATAATTTTCGTTTTTCCACAGTTAAACTTCGCCGCTAATTGTTATTGTGATAACTTTAACACGATCTTCTACCGACATCTTAATGCATTTCTTTTGTTTTTCGGACAATTTCGAACAAAGTGAAATGAATTTCCTTTGTTGCTAGACTAATTCATTAACACCTGCACCTAATCTTAAGGGTAGGAGAAGTGCGAAGATGGGTTCGAACGAGAGTTTAGACTAGTTCATTATATTAGGAGAGGGGAAACGCTTATTACAGTTGTTGTATGTTGTTTCGGACTAAAAATCGATGCCCGCGGTCGCGTTACACGGGTAGTCGTTTAATACAGGTAACTTATACGAAGACTATATGGATAAACTATTCGGTGCCAGAAATTTTTGCCCGTTTTGACAGGTGCCCGTCGAATGCAGGTGGTCGCCTAAGACGCTGTTTTTAAAAATATTTACGATGGAAAATTTGGTTTATTGAACCATCCGCAATAGAATCATTATGTACGGTACGTGTCAATAAAATATCTTTAATAATTAATTATTCAAGTATTTTTTTAATCTTTGAGTCTGGGTTTTTCTGGGTCCGCTACTGCTTTGACAGATTTGTGACGTTTGCAAGAATGAATGGTTGACATACGTTTCTTATCAGGTCATACGCATGAATAGGAACATTTGCCCTGAAGCCTATGGGTGTGAAGTAGGGTTTCTCATTTCCCGGTGTTTTGCTTGTCCCGGGATTCCGGAATAAAAGTGAACTGTTTCCCGGAACAGAATTAATTATTTTTAAGATATACAAAATCATGGAATCAAATGATATAATTATTTTTCATTTTTTAAAGTAATTTTAATACGTTCTGCAACCTCCAAAATCATATTAATAATGCTGTGTAAGATACATATTAAAAATTATCTTTAAATTACGTAGAAATTTTCACAAATAGAAAAAAAAAATTATTAAAGTTTGCGGGAAACTGCATACAACAACAAGAATAAAAATGCTTTGAATTGAGTTGAAAATTTAAAAAAAAATGAACTTAGATCAAACTTCTAACTTAGAAGGTAATTTTCGTTTTTTAAATAAAACATAATACAAAATACAGGTATACCTCGCCTTACGTCGGTAATTGGTTCCAGGAAAATGACGTAAGTCGAATTTACTTGTCTCCGAATCTACTTATCACTAGACTAAACCGTAAATTACCATTCCCGGTCCTGTATTTTATTTATTAATGCATTTTTAATAATATATGGTTAATAAAAATCTATTTTAAGCTTACAAACAAATAAATTTTAGTTTTTAATATAGTACAAAAAAATACAGTATGCATGTACTGTAAATACAGTACATACTTGTATATATTTTAATATGATTTTATGTGCTTTAAACGTTTATCTAGTGATATTACGACTTCAATATTTGTGGCGGACAGACGTAAAGTCGAATAAAATGACTTAAACTTGATTTTTATTTTTCGATATACTTTTTTAACAAGCGACGTATAATCGGGAACGACGTAACTCGAAACGACGTAAGTCGAGGTATGCCTGTATTATTGTAAATTTTTATAATAAGATTTTAAAAAGCAAAGATGGCCGATACTCCGATCAGTCAATCAGATTCTTATCTTAGTAATGAAAAGTCCTGCTACAGAGAATGCCCTTTCCGATTTAATTGATGTTAGTGGAATCGTCTTCAATGCATTTAAGAGAAGACAGATGTTACATGTTTAATTCACCTGTAGCCTGGAAGATTTCGAGTTCGTTTTCGAGATTGTAGTAGTACTTCTTTTGCTGTTTAGTATTCTTGATTTGTCTACCTCGGCTGCTTTAATTAATAACTGCATCAAGCTCGATAATTCGGCAATTCGTTTGGCTTTAATAATCGGGTTTATGAAGAAAAACTTCATACTTGCAGACTTCGTATTCGTTTGTATCTATGCCCAGTTTGCCCAACCTGGCGTTACGCAGTTATTGAAGCTACCGGGCATGGTTAAAAATTAAGACAACATAAACACAATTATTCCAGATATTACAGGTTCCGACAAGTAAAGAATTTTCAGAGTTCTGCCACAAATAAACTACGTACTGATTATTGACCATTTGTGACATACAGGGCTGTGGAGTCGGAGTCGGAGTTGTCAAAAAATCTGCCGACTCCGACTCCTTTTTACTTACCAACTTGTTATGTATATAAAACGGAAAAGTATTGGAATCGTGTCAAATTTGACCCTCCAAGTTTTTTTTTTGCAAATCTACACGTTTGGAGACCTCCCGAACCCCTCAAAAAAGTAAATAAAGGGGAAAAATTCGCGCGCGCGTGTGTTGGCGTCTAACTTGTTTAATTTCTTTATTTTCTGTTCTGAGATATTAAACAATATCACAGAACGGGTAAAGTTTAAGAAACAAAATGTGGCACTGTAGCTTGCGTATAAAGGGGCATTAATACTATTAAATTTTGGTTCTTAATTAAAGGTCGACAGGGTGAAGACATAAAAGTGGTCATGTGTCATATCTC
>NW_019384415.1:1100654-1118320 GCF_000671375.1 Centruroides sculpturatus | reverse complement strand
AAAAAAAAAAAAAAAAAAAAACTAATAAGTAGGTTTAAAATTAATAAATACAAATGTATTCTGACAGTTTATGTATTAATTATACTTTCTATTTGTAAAATTTCCTCAACCTTAACACAAAGTAAGAAAAAAGTGAACTTTTAAGAAATTTACGGGATTTCCCGGGATATTTCCCGGATTAAAAAAACAACCGGGATCCCGGGATCTCGTTTGAGAAACCCCAGTGTGAAGTGAACCACGATACAATTCGAATACAATAGCCTAATTGTATGGTCATTAAGGAGCGGAAATAGGTATTAGTCAGTGAAGCGTTATAGATACGTGAGACCCGACAAATTTGAATTTGGGGCCCCATGTATGACAGGGCATTTTTCTTTAGGAAGAATTTGTTTCTAAGGGCAATTATTTCTGTATGTTATAAAAAAAAAATCTTTTGTTGTAAATTAAATAAAATTCTAAACAGAAAGTAAAACTTCCTTTTAACCATTTATTCGAAAACAAGGCCCTGTAATTTTGAAAAAAAAAAGACTCAACAGTTTCTCTGAATGTAATTATATTCAGAAAGGTTTTTAATTATATTTATCAATATAATTTACAAGTTACAAATTTATCAAGTTACATATCAATTTTCTATTCTTTTTGTTTAAACTCATCCTACTGTAGACAGTGGCGTAGCTAGGGTTCTCCGGGCCCAGTGCGGAACCAGATTTGTGGACCCCTGTAAACAGACTAAAATATTTTTGTGTAGTAGTTTATATAGTGTATAACTAGATTAATGTTGAGTTGATATTTTCCTGTGTAATAGGGGCCCCAGCAGCTCGAGCAGCCAAATGCCAAATTTTTCTTTGTTCTGACTGCCATGAAAAATTTTTCAGTTCTTTTTTCCCTGTGATTTTGGGGCCCCCATGGGCCTATCGTTTTCCAGGGGCCCGTTGCGGATTGCAACTACCGCAACCCCCTAGCTACGCCACTGGCTGTAGGCCTTTGTCCTAGCTTTATCTAAGCGCTCCTAATGAGCAAGTGCCTCTAGACCAGTGTTTCTCAACCTCTAACGAATCGTCGCCCCCTTCAACGTAGTATCGCCCCCTTCAATAAAACTGTTACGTAGTAGTACCCCCTTCACTTCAAAATTCCGATACCGAGGGTCAAGACTAACATCAAATTCGCACTGCATTGAATAGACTATTGACAAATATAATGTTATTGTACGATATAATGAAAAAATATCTAATTATTCTTAATATAATGTTTTACTATATCGCCCAGAAAATTGTTTTTCGCCACCCCCTAAAATATAAATTGTTACAAATCGCCCCTCAACATGGAAAAATGCCCAAATGGGGACGATATCGCCCCCGTTGAAAAACACTGCTCTGGACAAATAGCCGCACTCACTTCTCGGAATGCATCTTAGTAGTACTGTAATTATACTAACAATAAGTAACAAATCTGATTGGTAGAAGGGCGGAACCCTCTTAGCCAATCAGATTTAGTTTTTATTGTTACTGAAGCCCACACAGCCCAGATTGAATAATTTTTGGTTTGACTGTGTTAGCGATCAGACGTTCGTTCCGCTTTGTCGCAATAGAAACTTACGAAAAACTTCGAAGTTTTAAGACTGATCTCGATTATTAAAAGGTGAAATTTAGAAGTGACCGGACAGCCAGAAATTTTTCTCATCGCCATTTTTCAGAAGAATTATAACTCAGGTAAGAGTTTTCAATATTGTTGACAGAATTCCGGATGACTTATTTGCTATTCGTTTTCGTATATAAGCACAATAGGTTAAAGTCCAGATACGTATACTGTCATGGCGGCTCATCTCTGATTCCAGTAAACAAAAGAAAGGAAACAGTGGGGACGCACGTTTCCTGGAATCAGTTAACTCTGATTCCAGCAAACAAAAGAAAGGAAACAGTGGGGACGCACGTTCTAACCTAACCTAACCTATTCTAATAATTTGGTTGGTAATAATTATGGTAATTTATTAGAATAGGTTAGGTTAGGTTAGAACGTGCGTCCCCACTGTTTCCTTTCTTTTGTTTGCTGGAATCAGAGATGAGCCGCCATGACAGTATACGCACAATACAAGTAGTCTTTTGCTTCACAGATAGTTTTCCTATTCCTTTTCTTTCCTTCTAAAATAAGTTAATTTAATGGGAAGAAATATTTTTATTTTCTTAAAACGTTTTTATCGTCGGGTATAACCTACCTATCGGCGGTTTAATCCTTGCATGAAAAAGATATTTCTATCTTTGAATGCTTGTAACATAAGGTACAGTAGCTATTAAGGAAAGTATTTGTGGCGGGAAAAACTTAATTTTTGTTTTTAGTTTGAATTTTGTGGTGTAGCGATAATCCTGTATTTCCGTGTCTCATTCAGAATTAATCTTGTCCCTTGATTGATATTCGAAATGTCGGATTATCGAGAAACAAAGTAGCAGGTCGAAATTTTGTAAATTGCTCTCAAGAATAATCATGATGCTGTATATACTATATTAGCAGTTCAGGGTACAAGTATAAGGATCAGATGATTTTGCTGGAAATGGGAATAGCAACACGACTGTTTTAATATCACGTCAAATTCGCATGTACTGTAATCCCATGTTTTTAATGACAGAGTCGACTTAGACTAATAAGACTTAATTTTAGTGGCTGTTTTTAAATCGGAAGTTGATTTTGTTACTAAAAGCTGGTTTTTCTTTCGCCTATTCAAAAATAACGAATAAAAACTAGAATAACGATAAAAATTATAATATTTCATATTTATTTGGTTAAACTAATTCGAAATACACGAAAGCGAACTGTCACGGCAGCCATATTTGTACGAATCATTTACAGATAAGGCCGACGCATTGGTAATAATGGGCGAGTTGCCTAATAAAGCCGGATAAAGAAATCAATGATACGATCAGTTTCATTTATTAATATTTGAAACGAACTAAGGGTCTTGAATTGCTTAGCCAGCTGTATTAAAGCTGTCTTACTAGACAACGCGCCCAATGATTCCTGGGTTAAAGCGATATTTTATTACACGAAGCACTTTGTTCTTGGATCAGTCTTTGTCAGACGCAAGGTGGTAGTCGAAACAGATGGCAGAGACTGTAAATAGTGATTAGACTAAAAAGAAGGCCCACCAGTGACCTAAGTGGTTCCGTTCCCTAAACACTGGGAATTCGGTCGTGGTTTCGCGCCCCGCCCAGACAGGCTGGCCGCGTGGAGTTTTCCGAGTTTTCTTCAAGTTTGTAACGCCTGAATAGGGGCCAGTTACCCTAAAAGACTTCCCGGAAGGCATTAATCCCCGCGCAACGACCATTATAAACGCACACTACTACTATTAGTCTACATGACAATTACGTCACACTTTACCATAGGGCGTTATAACCTAGAAGCTCGTGTCCAACTAACCGATCAAAACGAGAGTAAAAAGAATCATTCCGAGCAATGGGTGATGCTTCTAATTATCTTTATTTTCCAATTATTAAAAATTCCGCGATAATTATAAAAACGAAAGACAATCTTATTTTTCCATTAGAAACATATTTATCGACGTGAAAAACAAATCATTTTCGTTTTTCATACACATATACAATATTTAATTTTTACATAAATAACAATTATTTTTAAATACAATATAAACATGATTAATAAACCACGTGTTTCAACGATTTAATTTAACGTTTCCGTCCGAACGGAGATTATTGGGCTGTTTTGTATTTTGCCGCTGTAGTCGAATCCGTTAATTATAATAGAGATTTCTCTTTCGAAGGTAATGGAAGCGGGATTTGTCGTAATTTTCGACACTTTTCCTATATTTCCAACTTTTCTCGTATTATTCCCGAAGGTAAGTTTGCTCTTACGGAATACAAAACAAATTTTTCTTTTATAAACCGTATTAATAACATGTGAGTGAAAAATTCTTGGTCAAAACGGATTGAATAACTTAATTTTATTCGCTTTAAATGACCTATTTTAATTATAGTTTAATTCTTTGTTTTGGATATTCCAGGGTCTATCGTCGGTTAATAATGACAAAAACAACAAAAGATAAGCACGTGGTTAAAGAAGTCTTGGATACTTACGTCCTACCCGAAGATGGGGATCGGATCGTTAAAGTGAGTACATAGACTATGACATTCCCATAATTGAAAATATATTATTTGTTTAAAGAAGACCGGCTTATCTTATTTACTTTATCCACCATTATTTTATTATATTGTGAAGGTTTATCTTTAATCCGATACGCTAGGTCTACATCCTAATAACTCTTCTACAGTCTACTTGTAATATTGTGAAAACATACAGTATTACTTAATAGGCCTATGGCTAAATGTTTTTTCTCTTTTTTTTATGAGTTGTCGTGTCGTTATCATTTGCTTTTTTGTGATTTATATAATATCACTAAACATGATGTTATAAGTCACTACACACACAAGCTCTAACATCTATCTGGTAGTTAAACACATTCTATTTGTCTATCTGAGATGTTTCTCTATGATCAATATTTCTATTTTTTTCATAAGAAAGTAAAACCCAAACTATTTGATGAACGGGGTGAAGGTTTAATTAAAACTTATTAGCAATAATGTCGTGTTATGATGAAACATGCCAATATTCTTGTGCCATACAATTGCTAGCAAGCGTTAGTTTTTTTTTTAATCACTAAATCACATTGCCTTATTTGTTTAATTAATATAATCTTTTTTAGTAACTTTAACAAATACATATATATTAAAACACTACCAACTTGAATTTCATAGTTAATATATTACAATTAAAAATTATATACAAAAGTGTAGTTTTTTTTAAATTCTGTATTATTTAAATATGCAAATGAACTTTTTTCTTTACAACCAGAGAATTTTAATACTTGATTTTAGTTTTTTCACCAACCAGTGAATAAAGATAATGAAGAAAGTAATTATCTTTCATGAAAAAATAATAAATAGAACATACTCTATGCATAAAATAAAAAATTTGATTCTAAAACAAAAACATGTTACTATTAATTAAAAAACTCATACTTTACAAAGTATAGGCAATGTACTTTCATTTATCATGTATGATTTGAATGGCATTTTGATTTTTGTTACTCAAATCCATTCAAATACATATAAGCATTTGTAAGAAATTTTATTATTGCTTAATATACAGAAATGTTTAATGCATTTTAAAACAGTATAGTTTAATTAAACATGTAATACAGATATCCCTCTTATAACACAATAATTATGTTCTGAAAAAGTGTCATTTTATGCAAATCTGAGCTATACAAGACATGGGGTTATGTTCCAAAAATTAGCAAGTATACTATTCTTTTTTGTTACTAAGAGAAAAGTGTGTATTAAAGCAATTAATAATTTATTTCAATCAATAATTAACTAACAATCACAATTAAAAATACTGTATTATGTGTTAATATTAATTTTAGTTAAGTGAGGGTGTTTTCTTTTTACAAAGTATCATCGTCATTGACCATTTTGTTGATCTTGATCAGAAATATCAGCAATGTCTTCATTTTTTTTAACCATAAAAATTTTTTATGTATGACAGAATAGAATTTGCATTCGAATACCAAATCGTTTGAGTTGGGAACAGTTCAAGTACCGCGATACTGCTGTATTTTGTTCATCATTTTTACAAATGATTACTTTCCTATGGTTAAAAAAAAGGTTAATAACACTAACCTAAAAATGTTTAAATACAAAAATTAAAGCAATAAAATCAATGTTTAACACCTAAGAAATATGAAAACACAGTGACAGTCTTAAAGGCTAAAGTCTGAAAGCAATGACAATGACACTCAGTTTATAGGAAAACTAGGACAAGGAAGGAAAAAAATTGCACTATCAGTTTTCATTAAACCTGATGAAAAACACAAAACTAATTGAAAATTTTAATATTCTAAAAACTGTAGATAAATTTGAGATAACAGGCATGCTTACTTGATTTTAAAAAAAATATTGAATAAAGGAGTTTGCACTTAAAAGTTGTGAAATTTCATATGGAGGATTGAAACCATGTTGTATGAAGGATATCTGTACATAATTGTAGCCTGTTTAGTTACACATAATTCTTTACTCATATTTGTGTCTTTTCCTATGTAGACTATTTCTTTTATTTCCATATGAGTTTTAGTTATAGTTATCTTAACTATGAATTTTACTTATAGTTTCAATTTATGAGAAACATTCATTAAAGGATTGTTTCTACAATTATCTTCAATAGGCATAAGCATTTGCAAGTGATTTAATGACACTGATATGAAGAGTATTGTGCTGTTTTTTATACCATATTCTTAATTTTTTTCCTTGATTTTTTATTTGTATGTGACATCATAATAGAAAAGTAGCAATCGCAAGGCTGAAGGATATCGGCACATTTTGTCATACTGCAATAATGTCACTGTTAATCAGCTTTATACCTTCACTCTGCTTGTCAAATAGTCTGTTTTACTTTCTTATGAAAAATTAGAAAAATTGACCAAAAAGAAATATCCTCTTACATAGGTAAATAGCATGTGTTTAACTAACAAATAAATATTAGTACTCAGTATTGTAAACTTGCATGTAGTGACATTCTCCTTGTAAGCAATGAACTAAGTGATCCTGAATGTGACCTACATTATACTACAAGCCGGTGGATGGTGTTGACAGATGGTTGGAAAAAATGTGGAAGCAAAATTTCTAGTTTTGCTCCATTATGGTTGTATTTTGGTGCATTCTATCAAATTTTTATGCTTTTTCTATGGGGAAAAGTAATGTTAAACATAGAAGATATATATATGTAAAATTTAGATTAATGTTAAGATTAATTAGTCTGTAAAATATTTACCTAATATATATTCAAGAGTTGCTTTTTTTTTTTTTAAATTGTGTTGTGAAAAAGGTAAGTAAATAATTATAGACTATTGACAAATATAATGTTATTGTACGATATAATAAGAGTATTGCATTTATTTAGCATTAATCTAAACTTGTGAATGTAAAATATCTATAAAAATTTTTTAAAATATCCAGTTTTTATGTAATTTTATGGTATTTCACAAAGCAATGTCTTAATTATATAATATTAGTAATAATTATTAGTGTTATGTGAAAATAATAAAGTACTGCTATAAAATTGTGATTAAGTTTAGGAGAAGGAAATAAAACACCCAAGAAATAAGAAAATTCTATTTTTGAGATATTAAAGGGATAATTTTCAGGTCATATTTTGGAATATACAAACTAATAAAAATCCATATCAATTTATTTTAATAGATTAGAAATGCATTACAGTCGACCCCCCCTATAACGCTGTTGATAATTCAGTTTTATATGAATTCCATGTTGTACGAGTCACATAGATTTTACAAATACGTGAGCCGTTCACAGCCCGGCACACGTATTTGTAAAATCTAAGTGACTCATACAACATGGAATTCATATAAAATGGAATTATCAACAGTGTTATAGAGGGATCGACTGTATTTATAGACTACTTTATAAATGAAAATAAGTGTTGAAATTTATAATTAAGTTATATAAGTAATAAATAATAATAGCATTTGACTAGTTAACTTGATGTTTAACATCTTGTGTAAAGAACTTTTTATTCTTACAAAAGATTCTTCTTTTAATTTTTAATAATGTGTAGCAGGCTGTAAAGTGATGTGAAACACTGGATCAGACTGCCAAAAGCAATCAGGCAGAGTCTCTAGTATAAGTCTATGTTTTATGGATGCTCACAGTATCTCAGAATTATTCAGATCATGTTCAAGACTTCTCAAAATATATATCAATTAATATTTCAATAATATTTTTTTTACAAAATTATAATTGTTTAATTTATTAATTAATTATGAATAAATGATAATATATAGGTAACTTGTGGACGTGGCAATAATTTACATGAAGTAGTAACAGCAGATGGTGAAAAATTTCTTGCTAGCATGCCAACCAAGTTTAGAAAAATTATATGGATTAAAAGAGGTAGGATAATTGAAATGATTGTATAACATGTGAATAATTCTTAACATGATTAATAAATTTGAATAATTTTAGGTGATTTTGTGATAATTAAACCAATAAAAGAAGGTCATAAAGTAAAAGGAGAAATATCACATATTCTGTACAAAGAACAAATCAAGTACATTAAAAGTCAAGGACAATGGTAAGTAACAAGATGAAAAAGGCCATTTAAATTAAATTATTATTATTCAATTATGTTCTGACAGACAGTATAAGCTATTGAATTTGTAGAAATATTAGTTTTTTTTTTCTTGAAATATGTACTCTTCTCAATTCTTCAATCTCTACTTTCTATGAGAAAGTAGTTTGTCGTGCTTGGTGGGGGAATTTTTTGTTATAAACATATGGAATATTAATAAAGAATGCCCAGCATTGCCTGGGAACTCAGGGAGAGGGTTGAGTTGTCCTCATTATAGGGTAGCATATATTTCCTACAGGGTGGCAGAGAGTAACTATCAAAATTTTATGCAAATCAAAAAGTTTGGCAGTTTGTGGGGATCAGGAATGAATGAGAGTCCAAGTTTTAAAGTAGCATATATTTTTTGGAGGATTGTAGAGACTAACTATGCAAAACATGTTCAGAACACTCAAATGATTTGAGAGTTTGGGGGTAGGGTATGAAATCAGAGAGGAGTGAAGAGCCTGAATTTTTATGGCAGTCCATGTTTTTCATAGTGTACTGGGAAAACACTGTGCAGAATTTGTTCCAGATTGGGTTTGGGAGTTTGTAGGGAATATGAAATCAACAGGAAGGAATGAAGTGTCTGAATTTTAATTAAGGTAGCTTAAAAAACTGTATGTTGAAAAGTAATAAGCTTTCCAATAGTTCCATGACACGGATGTATTTTGTGACAATTGTGACTTTTAGGCATTTTATTATCAATAAGGCTCACTCACGCATGTACACCTGAAAAGTAACCAAAATAACTAAATTTATGTAGGTAGATATTTTGATACTTAAAACATCCTTATTTTTAAATAATGGTACAGTAGGATTAATATTAAAACAATGAATACACAAAAATACTATACACCTTATTATATAAATGTCTACTAGGACATATCATATTATTAGGACTTGTTGTACTGGTGTCCAGTTTTTGCAAATTGAGGAAACTTATTCAAAAAAACAATCTTTATTGTTCACCTTTTATTTCACCTGTACACACTATGTGTTTTGGACCTTGATGTCCCTCATCAGCAGGTTTACATTAATGAGGTTCTAAAACAAGTTTTTATAAAATTAAAACAATATTAGTAATTCGAACACACATCATTTATTGTATTTATTCAGACACTTGGCAAATCTCATCATTAAATTTTATTTATTTGATACGTGTTCATTGTATTTGTAAACATGTACAAGCGTGTACAAATGCAATGAACATGTATCAACTAAATAAAATTTAATGATGAGATTTGCCAAGTGTCTGAATGAATACAATAAATGATTTGTGTTCAAATTACTAAAAATTACCGGCACAGTTTCAAAAATACCAGAATAAAACAATATTCTAAAAAATGTTTCTTGACAATAATATAATTTAAAATGAATTACAGATTTTTGGTGATTAATTATAGCAAGATTGAAATATCATATTTATTCGCATATAAGACAAGGTTTTTATTCATTTATCACAGCCTCAAATTCCTAGGTCGTCCTGTACGTGTGAGCGAAAGATTCTTTGTATTTATGTTAATAATTTTTGTGAACTGTGTATTCGCATTTTTTACTGGATGCTTACCCTCTTGTATTTAAAAATATAAGTATTTTATCTGGGTCGTTTGAATTATTCTTGTATATTATCAGGAGTAAAGATGAATTGCAATAGGAAAAGCAAAGCTTTTGAATTGAATTTCAGATTGAAATTCCAAAATCACACAGGAGCACGATATAAGTTTTAATCTATTTCCACATGAAAACAGATGATTATTCGGAGAAACTCGTAAGTGTTATTGATGGAGAGTGGATTCAACTGTTAAGAATTGGCAAAAAAAAGGTTCTCAATTGTCCAGCTTTACATGAAAATTATATTATGTTCTTGATTTTACAAGATTTTTCCTTAGTTTAAAATGCCAATAATTTTTGCAAGACAATGTGTGCATTTACATTCATTTGATATTTTACTTGTGATTAAATGAAATAAAATTAGAATTGTATTAATAAATCTAATTTTCTTTATTTTGATCTTTAAAGTCACACCTTGTCCTATATGTGAGTAAACATGATAAATCAATACGAAAATTCTTATCATATTCAAGCAATAAATCTAAGTATAATAAACATAAATTTAAAAATTTTAAGTATTTAAAAAAGGAGTGGTTAAAACATTTTCTTAAACTTACATATCTTTTGCCTATCTTTGTTTGTATAATTACCTTATTGCTACTTTCATTCCCTTTATAAATCTCTCTACTTATTACTCCCTGTGTTGATAATAATGCTTCATGATTGGTGGATTTCTCTTTCCAAGTTGTTATTGATTCTGTTGTTTTCTTTTTATGTAAATATGTTCATATAGTTGTCTTTTAAAATTATTATTATTGTTTTCTTTATTTTAACTGTATTTAAATTTATTTCACACCCTTTTTTATTGCAGTGTTCTGCTATGGCTGAATTTGCATAATTTCTTTTCATGTCTCGAATATGTTCCTTTATACATATTTTTAATTTTCTGTTTGTTTCTCTTATATATACTTTTCTTTGTCCACAGTTGCAATCAAATGAATACACTACTTTTTCTTCTGTTATTCCCTGTTTTTTATTTCTATAATATAAATATTTTTTGATTGAGTCCATTTTTTCCAGTATTAAATTTATTTTATTAGCTAATATTTTCTTAGCTCTCAAATAATTTTGGTATATACATTAATTTCACAAAATATTTTTCTTTATCAAATTGTTTTTTCCTTGTACATCATCAACTATCTTCTATATCCATTCTTCTAGTAGTATCTTTGGGTAATCGTTTAGTATGAACATTTTTATTTTTTCTTCTGTTTCTGTATTTTGGGTTTCTAATTTACTTGTTCTATTTCTTATTTTTTCTATATATACATTTTAAATATATTAAATTTCATACTTATTGGTACAATTGACTTATAATTAAAACTTTAGGTATCTGCATAGTCTTGACGTATTTTTATATACTAATTTATCTTTTCTTTCTATTGTTATATCTAAATAATTAATACTATTTTGTCATTCTGTTTCTATTTCAAACTGGATATTAATTTGGTTAGCTTGTTCCAATATTAACTTCTCATTTGTTTTTCTATTATCAAATATGATAATACAATCATCCACATACCTGTTATAAAATTCAATACCATATATATTTCTAATCCTTTCGTTAATTTATATCATAAATATTTCTGTCAATCTTAGACCCAACAGTGAAAAAATTTTAAAATTTGGTTTGGTAGATTCCAAGATTACTTCTAGCAAACAAACAAACATTCTTGCTTTATATATTAGTATAGATATAGACATATTATTATTAGGGAGAGTCAAATGAAAATGGGACAGAGATTTGTCACATTTAAATCACAAATATCTGTACAAACATAACAAAATTAAGACATTTATCCTGCCTTTTAACTGGGTTTGAAATTATTGAAAAATACTAGTTGTGATGTAATGTTTGACAGCCTCCTGCATAGGTTGATCTTATATAAAACATTTTCCTTGTGCCCATTTGAGAGATGCAAAAATTTGGATTATACTATGGATGGCTGTGCTTCCAACTTAAACTTCTTGAATGTGTCCATGCTGGATTTTGCAACATGAGGCAGCACATGTCATGCAGAAAGATAACCGCATCCATCTAAAGACTTGGGTGCTTATTCTTTACAGGACATTGTGATATCCTGAGAATATCAATAATATGCAGCATTACTGATATGGCCAGCTGGAAAACTCAATGAGCAGAGGCTCACATTTATAAAAAAAAATCAGCATTTAATGGAGCTGCGCAGACTCAAACATTTTTTGTTACTGCAGTCTCCTATGAAGCAGTAATTTACAACCTAGTTAAAAGGTGGAATAAATGTTTTTAACTTGTAAACAAGTATTTGTGCAATATGGTAGACCTTAGTTTATTTTCATTTTACTCTCTCCAATATATATTTAAATGAATAAGGAGAAAGTCTTATTTTAAATGCATCAGTATATAGTACTGATGTTTTAAAACATTACTGTATCTTTAAAGCAAGGAAAAAGCCCTATCTTTCAAACTTTTTAAGGGTTAATAGTTGTATCTAGATCGCCAAGGTGAGAAGGTGTCATCCTGGCTACTCAGATTTGAGTTTGAATTAGAAAACTTGGATCTTCCAGGAAAAATTCCTGTCTGACATGACAGATGCCATCTTTCACTACCTGGCACATCCATGTTGACACCTTAATGTCCATTGGACAGAAAAAGTTAAAAACTAAAATTAATCTTTGCCATCAGTTGTTCTATATATATATATATACATTTTTCCTCTAATATTTACGCACATTAATTAATAAGAAATTAAAACAGTATGTAAGAAATTTTATTGAATTTATTATTTATTTTTACAAAGGCCGTCCGTGTTCGATTCAACGAGGCAAAAACAGAGCACAGAAGACATAGATGAAGACGAGATCTTCGTTAACAGAAATAGACCGGAAGTAGAGTACGAGGATGACGACTCCGAAATGGAATCGTCCGAAGATGACGGTGACGACGACGATGACGACGACAACGACGATGACGATTGATCACATGCAAATTTTCAATTCGGAAAATAAATTCGATACATTTAATTTTTCTTTACTTCTCCAAATTAATTAAATATTGTTCCGGACCGCCATTCCAACTTTTGGTGGAAGGATTCGTTCCTCCTCCCTTAAGTTGCCAAATATCTCAAGGTTAAGTTCGGATCGAGAGGATAACCATCCGATCATTCTGGAACTGGTGTTCGGATATGGGGGAATAATTATTTTCCCTTTCTCTCCATCTTCTGATTGTTTCTCCCCTCCATCTAAACAGAAGGGATAGCTATACTCGCATCTTGTTTCACTAGTTTCCGCTGGAATCTTTAGCAGTTCTTGTTGCAGCTGTTATATACAAACGAAATTAATTTACGGATAAAAAATAAATTCAACGTAAACATCGCAAAATTACTCTTAAGCATTCATCTTTAATCGAACCCCATTTATTAGGCCATTCTCTTGCAGCGGCCTCTTCGCGATGAATCTGATCTTTCCTATTAAAAAATAATAATGTATGTAATGAACAAAATTACGAGAAAGAATATTCGATATTACCATAATAGATCTTCGTGAACGAAATTAACTAAACGATGTTTATCTTGAGATTTCGTTTTACTCATGGCGATTATTACACAATCGATCATCCAAGGAAACAACAAGATAATCGCGGAAATTGTTGCGATTTAATGACATTGTTTAATGTATTGGTAGTTTAACTTTTTATATCGATTAATTCAAATAAATTTGTATTCGAAAATTCTCACTTATCTGTCACAAAAATGACATTTTATTTGAAATATGTCTAAGATACGTCACACAAACACCTATCAAGTTGTAACGGTGAAATTTAGACATTTTGAAAAAAAATATATGTATATATGGCAACAGCATTTAAAGTTCGGCCTAGTAGGTAAACATTATCAATATCAATCACATCTCGCCACCTTTGCTGCAAATTTTCAAACCTATGAGTATAGAATGCCGGATTTTTCTTTGAAGTCAGTCTTCAGCGGCAGATCTTTTCATTGGCCGGTATGTTGTCAGTATGGTTTTGCAGGATGCGAAGTAAATGGTCAGTTGGCACAAAGTCCGGGCTTTAATATGAATGAGGAAGAACCTCCCAGCCCAGACTGGCCAGCTTCTCTAAGGTCATGTTTACATGCTGGCGCGTTGTCAGACTGACAATTTTTGGAAAAAATTCTTTCGTCTTGGTGTTCAAGCGATCTAATTGTTTATAGTACAGTTATTTCGATACAATGATGTTGGTTGCAAGCAGCTCCGTATTGATGCCAAACAAACGCAGATTGTCTTCTGCACTATCGGCCCTTTGACGTTTGCAACAGCTGGGTTGACTTTTATTCATGAACGCTTTGCAGATGAGATAGTGAGTGAGCCTTTGTTGCGCTATGGCCTCTTGAACTGATGAGCAATAGCACGCAAATTTCTTTTGAAAGTTTTATATTGTCAGACATACCGATGCGTATATTTTTAATGAAATAAGAAACGCCTTTTGGTTACTCTACTAATATACTGTACTCACAACAAACCTAGAACATTTTTTAAGTCGTTTCTAAAATGTCTAAATGTCTAGATTTTACCATTATAACCTGACAATAAACATAGTAGACATACGTTTACATAACAGATTTTCGATTAATTTCAGTATTTGAAAGCCTCTTGAAGATGAAAAAAGCTTCAAATTAATCGTCGATATTGACTTATGAATGAGTAATAATTGGATTGCAAGATCGAACTACTCTATTTTACAGATTTTTATTTCATTGGAATTTTTTCCTTTATAAAATTATAGAAAACAACAATAAAACGATGTCGAATATGCGTTACAACTATATATAAATAAAGGGCGAGATGAATAAAAGCATTTGCATTCAATCAACATAGAAACGATTCGCTACATGATGGCGCTGCTTAAAGAAACGTGACCAGACTACAGTGGCTAGAAAATATAGTGTCGAAAGCGCTTATATTCCTCCATCATAACCGTTCGGTCCATACATCGAGGTTAGTGACGTCACAGACAAGGTGGCGCTGATGTCAATCGTAGTGCTACTTTCGCTTTGGCTACGTGATATCCTTTCTTACAAGAACATCGAAAGCGATTAAATTTGTGCTTGTAAAGTGAATAAATCCTTAGGAAATGGCTGAACAGAAACT
The DNA here is from genome assembly GCF_000671375.1 of Centruroides sculpturatus. NCBI lineage: Eukaryota > Metazoa > Arthropoda > Arachnida > Scorpiones > Buthidae > Centruroides > Centruroides sculpturatus. The sequence goes on along the minus strand of NW_019384415.1, from coordinate 1,103,392 downwards.
TTACTGACTTGTGTATTTCTAATTTATAGATATTACTCTACTGTAATTTTTAATTCTTTTATTTTTGTCGAAAAGGGTGAGAAATCTACATGCATATTAATCTGTAATTTTTTAAGAGAGATTTTTCAAATATAAAGTGTATATGCATGGGTACTTGGCAGTAGACTAATAATCGTTTATTTGTACATACTTAATTTTGTAATTTTATATTGGGACAATAAAGTAACATTCTGCCTTTATATTTTATATACTGTGTAGAATTTAATTGTAATTTTAATATTGCTTTATACTATGTCACATAATACTGTGAACAGTATACAGTATTATGTAACTGATGGCATTTGCTTAATAAATTCTATTTTAGGCCCTCACAGTGGAAGAGGTTCACAAAGCCATATAAAACTTACATTTTATTATTAAAAATATGATAAATTCTGTATTTTTTTAGTAAATATGAATAAACCTTGTTGTTAATAAGGTAATAACAAGAGTAGATTACTCTTGTACTCTAAATAATACTTGTTTGTACAGCACTCAACAGCTGTAATGTAAAAATAGACAATACAGTGTAGGCTATTTGATTTAATAAGAATCTTAATTAGCTTTAATAAAATGAATTCCTTCATAAATGTTAATAAAGTAATACTATATAATAATTGATTGCTAGTGATATGATTTATTATCGATCTAAATTCTTTTACTTGGCTACAGCACATTTACTATGCTTAAAAATCCCACTTAAAACCAATATAAACTTAGGATGATACAGCCAGTGTAGCACAACGATTGACAGCAGCGCCTCTTGCGGCAACCTCCAATATAGGGACAGAAAATAAGCTCGATTTCGACACTATATTTTCTAGCCACTGTAACCAGACCAAGGTCTACAAACACACGATACCATGATGCATCGCGGCAGTCGCCATGTTGGATTTTTTAAGGACGTGTGTATGGTGTTTCTAGAGCGAATTTGATTGTGTTTTTTCATTTCAATTAGTCGTCATTATCTTTTTTTATGATTTGGTATTTGGCAGTGAATTGTAAAAATTCGTCAGCCAAAGGTGTAAGATTGTTCTGGCAGTTCCAGGAAAGTGATGATTTAAGAATTAGAAGTTTACCTAGGTATTACCAATGGCGGCACTTCCGGAATCTCGACAACATGCGTGTTTCGAAAGTTAATCTAGGTGTCGCTGTCTTTAGTTTACAAGTTTTCTAACGTTAATTCAGTACTAGAATAATTTTCTAACATTTTATAAATGTTAAGAGTAATTTAAATGTTTAGGTTCATAACGTTATGTATTGTTGTGTGAATCTTTTTTTTTCGAAATTTATAATTCATATTTTGTCGTTTATTGCTGTGATGGCGGAGCTAGCAAAACATCAACGATTTTTTTTTTTTTGCAAAAGTGTGCTTGAAGGGATTTTTTTTCATTTTATAATATCGGAATTTAATTGTGACAAGAGAAATGCGTCGGTATGTTTGTCATAAAGTTTGGTATGCAACCTGCAGATGCAGTTTGTTCGAGATGTGATTGTCGTCGTAAATTAAATTATCGAAAGGATCGTGATTCTGTTTCTTTTAGATGTCACAAATGCAAGATGAACAGTTCGTCATTTGAAGTAATTTTTAAACGTAAATTTGGGAAATTTTCTTGGGGAACTACTTTTTTGTTTATTTGGCGTCTAATTTGCATAGAATGCACGTTGAACGTAAGCTGTTTGGCTATGGGCGTGAATAGTCGAACAGGTGTTGAATGGACGAATTTCATACGACACATTATGATTGCTACATCGTCTAATTTTACCGGCGAAAACTGGATGGACCTGGAACGATTATCAAAATCGAAGAGATTGTTGTGAGCAAAATATGAAAACAACTAGGAGAAAGGTTCGACCTGTTTGTTCAGCAACGAGTAAGTTTTATCCAGGAGTGAGACGTGTTTTAGTTTGGAAAGAGCCAGATATTGTACAGTACCTTCAGTCTTGAAAGTAAGTGCCAAATAAATCCGAAAATCGTAAGAATGTAGACGTGTGTTAAGAATGCGGAAAAAGTTTCTACGATGGAAAAGGACAAAAGTTACGATAGAATTATCGGAACCTTGTATTATACCGAATAAATCGGAGAAAAGGAATTATAAATATGTCAATGGTGAGTGAAAGATTATTTCTTTAAATCTCGGTGTAGTAAGTAGCTGCACCGGTCGCCATCTTATTTGTCCACAAACAAGATGGCGACCGGAAGTGCCGCCATTGGGACTACCTAGATAAACTTTTAAATTGATTTTGTAACTTCATATTTTGATACAAATAATGCTATTTGCTGCATATACTGTACTAGCTTTTGCCCGCGGCTTCGCTCGCGTTAAGAAGTATTATTATTAATTAGGTATAGTTTTTGCGGCTTTACTTTCGTTTAGCGTGTGTAAAAAATTAGGGCCTACAAAACTTCTTTGTACAACTATGTACAAAGGGTACAATATAATCCCCGCAAAAACTATACCTAATTAACCCCCGTCAAATATAATCCGCTAGAAATATTTAGGTATAGTATGTACTATTAGATACGGCGGCCACTCATCATCGGGTATATGTAACTCAGTGAAAACACATCGATAGCGCGTTTTAAAATACTACTAACGCCATCTATTGTCAACATTTAGAACTAAAAATTATTTTGTTCGTCTTAATTTATTCGTTCCATTAGGTACTGATAGGTTCAAACTAATACATTTACATCC
>NW_019384415.1:1098659-1100348 GCF_000671375.1 Centruroides sculpturatus | reverse complement strand
ATCTTACGCTTGAGCAGGCCGTAAAACCAGCGTAAAAGCGAGTTGAGCTATGTTCAACTTTCGACAGGATTACGACCGTAAAACGGTACCTTCAACCAATCAGAAGTCAGTGGAACTACGTCATCGCAACACGAAGCTAAAATGGCGGAAAACGAGCTTTTGTGTACGTGCCCTCGTGGCTACTGTAGAATAGATCCAGAAAGATATATCGAAAACATCCGAAAGTATTCGTGTATCTACGACAAGAGGTAACTCGATTATAATAATGGATATCAAAGGAAATCCTTCAATTTAGAGGCGTATATAATAAAAAAGCTAAGCTTATAAGTGCTGTATATTATCTTAATAATACGATAATAAAAGTTAGTATATGAAAGTAACGATATTATTTTTACTACATTTGTAATTATAGTACAGAAAATACTCGTAGAATATAATCGTTGTCTTTATATCGATATATCACGTAAACAACCATCTTCCGTTTCTACCAATTCACGTTCGGAGAAGTATTTACTTTCGACACTTGGAGCAGCACCGTCGCCGTAAAAACTTCGCGCTAGCCGGACCTCCACCGTAATCCGAGCGCAAACGCAAATAGGTCACGTGATTAAAGGCTTTTACGGCGAGGGGATTTTACGAAGTTTTTACGGTAGTGGAGTCCTAGCCTAACAGTTTTAGTGAAATTGAAGAATACAGTATTAGATTACTAAAAGAGATTTCTTTTAAATATTTTGTTGTTAGATGAAAACAAAAATTCAGTATATAAACTACTTTAATAGTTATAACACTAATTATGAAATGTTTGCAGTATGCATCATTACAGTGGTTTTAATTAACCATGTTTAAATTACATCAAAACATGATCCTCAGATCAGAAACCTAAAACTTTAGATTTAGGTTTTTGACAGGTTGTATAGCAACATTACATAACTTATTAAACAGAATAACAGATTTATTAAACAGAATAAATGTTACATGTTTGCGGATTGGAAACTTACTTTAAAACTTAAAATAAAGTAATTAAAATTAAAACTTTTAGTCATTTAAATTAATATTTCATATTAATTGAGAATAATGTAACAATACAAATTGCATATTCTAATGAATAATTATGTTGCTTAATTAATAATCACTTTATTTTAAAACTAGCAGACCCCGCCACGCATTGTTGTGGTTCAAAATGTATCTATTATAAATGTATAACACTTCCCCGTGGGGGGAAATTTTTCAAAAAATTTCTTATTAGTGTACAGTACATTCTCTTGACGTACCCTATTAAAACGCAATCAAAAACGCAAAAACCCGCATCTAAAATAATATAATAGAAGCCAAGTTCTTCACCGTAAGCCTTAATCCTGTCCCTCTCTCCTGCGGGGAATATCGAAAAATCCCTTCTTAGTGTACATTCTGTTGACTTACCCTATTAAAACGCAATCAAAAACGCAAAAATCCGCATCTAAAATAGTATAAATAGAAGCAGAGTTCTTTATGGTAAGCCTTAATTAATCCTAACCATCTCCCTTCAGTGGGGGAATTTCGACACGTATATTATATAAAAACACGTGCGTATTCGAATGCAGCGTTGTGTCAAAATTTCAAAGGAATCGGTAGGAACAAACGAACATTACATTTTTATTTATATAAATAGATAGATGATGATCTGCTTTAGTTCATTTTCACAGAAAAGCA